>NC_072882.1:1436024-1701166 GCF_028858705.1 Grus americana
CTCTGAACGATGCTTCTGCGTGCAAGCAGCCCTTCTCGGTGTCTCAAAGCTGAGCCCGGTCCCCCGGCAGCTCCTGCCCCTTCGTGGTATGCGGCAGGACGGTGACATTTGGCCGGAGGGGATGGCTGAGCTTCAGCGAGTCCCTGCGGATCGACAGCGTCACGCGACGGGGATTTGGCTGGGCTGGGAGCTGTCTGAAGTCCCCGTTTCCCATCCTGAGATTTGCTCGTTACAGTCTGTCCTTGTCTGGCTGCCAGCAGCCCGGCACACGGTGGGTAGCGCTACGCACGCCGTGCCGCTGCCTCCCTCCAGCCGAGCATCCCCGAGGGGCTTGGCCGGCGCCCGTCCCTCTGGCATCCTCCTCCTCCTCCTCCTCCTCACTGGGAGGTGGGAACGCACGTGAGCTGAGAAGCAGGAGGTGACAGCCCGGCTTATCGCTTGCATCCTTCAAAATCACTGATGTTTAGCAAGAGCCGAGGCCCTTTGGGGATTGCCGAAGCTGGGAGGTTTCTGGAGCGGCGGGAAGGTACGGCCTCCCAGGGCGCCGGTGCTGGCACCGTGTTGCAAGGAGACGGGACCAAGCGCTGCAGCCTCTTAGGTAACGCTAGGATGAATTGTCAGCCACACGGAGGACGTCAGCCTTTTTGGGAGCCCTGGCTCCCTGCAGGTGTTGAAGGACGCAGAGGGAGAAGACTCAGGGTCTTCTTGCTTAGGGTAACTTCACCTGGACCCTTGTTCGCTCATAAAAATGCAGCTGAAGCGTGCTTGCGTGCTTTAGCCGTGCCTGACCCTCAAAGGGGGATGTGGGGCTCATCCTGCCCATCTTGTGGCATCGCACCGTGTCCAGCACCGAGGCCTCAGTGATAACGGGGCAGAGGAGCTCAGCGGCTTTCGGGCTGCGGCTGTTAATCTTCCTCAATCTCCGTATCACGCTGGTTACGGCGGGGCAGGCAGGGTGTAGCAATTAAAGCCAATTAGCCAGAGACAAATTAAATCCCAGGCACTTATCAGCGAGATGGAGAGAGAACGGGGTAAACCTGCCATGGCTTTTCCTGGGAACATCGCATCCTTCTCCGACACGGGCTGAGGGCAGGGATGTTTCTGTCCTGGAGAGCTGAGTTGGTGCAGAGAAGCGTTTGCCCTCGACCGGAGGGAATTTTCCTGCCTGGGCCACGCAGGAAAGTCAGAGCTGGCCCCGTTTCAGCAGGACCGTGCACCCCATCGCCTGCACGGATGTGCACCTGCGGTTATTAATAGTCCCTGTGCCCTCCTTGGGTGAGCACATTCATGCTCCTTCCCCTTGCGGGGAGGCGCGGGCCAGGGCAGGAGTTTGCTGGGTTTCCCCCTGGAAGAGCTGAGTAAATGCTGTGTTACGGGGCAGGAGCCTGCAGAGATTTCTCCCGCAATATTGCAGTCATCAGCACAGCTCCCTGCTGCCGTTGAGGCTGAGGTTTGAACAGCGCAGGGTGTGGTTCTCTGCCTATAAAACAACATTTGCGTTTGGGGTTTTTGGTTTTTTTTTTTTTTTTTAATTGTAACTGCTTTTGGAAAACAATTAGCTCTCAGGCTGCAGTGGCCTTGGCCCTGTGTCCTGCAAGAGCATCCCCCTTGCAGCGTCTTTTTGTGCTGAATTTCCTGCCCGTGCCTGTTTTCAGCTTCCCCCGTGCTGCAACGCCCGTGGCAAAGCACGAAGCTGCGGTGGTCACGGCTGCTTATGCCCGGCTGCGTTCGGTTTGTGGGACGCCACGGGCCCGTCGAGGCTGTCCGAGCATCCTTCGGGCGCTGTCGTGCTCGCTCATCCCCTTTCTGCCTGCGCTTGCCGGCTCCCTGCCTGCTCGCTGTGTTGTTTGGAGCATCCCTCTACGGAGCTGCAGGAGGAGCACCCGCAGCTGCGGGCATCCCATGCCCGGGTGACTCTTCTGCAGCTTTGTATTCTGTTCGTTGCAGCTGGAGGCGACCAGTTCTGCTCTGCACTGGCCCGTGGCACGTGCAGGATAAATTAAGCAAAGCTTTAGGAGCTGGGCGGTGAAAATCCCCTGCTGCAGTGGGTGCTCCGCCGCTCTGTGTAATTGGGACTATTTTAGGTTTTCCCGTGAGGCCGGGGGATTCACTGCGTGGGGAGGCTGTGCGTCCAGGCAGGGCGGGAGCGGCTTAAGTTTGCAAAGCAATTCTCAGCCGTGGTGTTAGGGAGAGATGCCTGCAGCACGTGGAGACTCTTCAAAGGTGTATAATTTACAGGACTTTTTTGCCCAGGGGGCTTTTGCAGGTGCACGACAAGCCCTTCTCGGTGGCAGGGCACGTTCCTCGCGGTGCCCTCCTGTGCATCGGGATATACCCGGGCTCCATCCTGATGCTTTCCCTGCCTCCCTGACGGGATGGTCTGAGCCGGACAGGACTAAGCTGTGCCCTGCTTTGTGTCTCGACAGCTGCTGTGAACCCGTGCACCTCCCCACGGGTGCCCCAGACCGTCCCCATGGACCTGCGGATCGGGCAGCGTGTCGTCAAGCCCGGCTCTGACACCACCTTGCTGGCCCTGAAGCACACGCAGCAGCTGCAGCACCAGCTCTTCCTCGCCAGCCTGCACCAGCAGCAAGTGGAGCAGCTCGCCCACCAGCACGTGAGGGTACGGGGTGCCCTGGGGTGCAGGGGCCGGGGGGACGACCCGCACCCGCTTTCGGTAGCGGCTGGGTGAGGTCTGGGCACTTGGAAGAATTAGTTTTGCCCCCAAAGCACGTAGCTCGTGGTGCCGTGAGTGTCTGCCAGCGGTGCCCTGCGTCGGGGCTGCCTTTGCCCAAGCTCCCGTCTCTGGCAGGGATTAAGAGGAAGAGGCTGGAAATCCCAATGCCAAAATAACCTTCCCGGGTGAATTCCTTCTTTCCCCTGAGCCGGAGAGTCTATAGTGCTGTTGAGCCAGCCCGGAGACCTCTCTGATGCAAGGAGGCCGGTTAGGGAGTCAGGTGGGGGGGTTTTGCGTCTTTCTTTCGGGCCAAATCTCCGTCCTGCCAAGGCCAGCGGGAGGGCTGGGGCCTCCTGGGATGTGCGAAGCGGGGAAATGTTTTCAGCCGCATACCATGTGTGCTGAGCGAGGAGCCAGAGCGACTGGACAGGATGCCTGGTGTCTGTGATCTGCCACTCCGCTTGGCCACCGCTGTTTCTGTGCCCTAGAGGCACGGCTTACTCACTTTACAAGCTAATTTGCTTTTCTGGGAAGCCTTCACTGAAATTCTCTGGTGTCACCCGGAATAGCACCCCTGCCCTGCGCGGCCTCTGCTGCCAGACTTGCGTTGTCACAGAACTACAGGGAGATTTAGCTTGGGTGGTTCCTCTGGAGACCACCGCTGAGAGCAGGGCAGGTAGTGGAGCACCACGTCCAGGCGAGTTGGGGGCCGTCTCTGGGTGCAGACATCACCCCCTGCCCATCCCCGGTCGCAGGGGCAGCACCGTGCTCACGGCAGGAATCAACTCGGTATGTCCGGTTGGGATTTCCCTCCTGGCACGTCCGTCCCGTTGCTGCTCATCCGTTTGCTGCGCTCCTCGGAGGAGCCTGGCTCCAGCTGCTCCCTTTGGGTGGTGGAAGATGCGGTTGTACCCTCTCGCCTCCGGACTAAACAAGCCCAGCTTCATCCGCTCCTCTCACGTCCCATGTGCTCTGCCCCGCTCTCAGGGGCTGGCATGGGCTCACTGGTCCCAGTAACCTTGCTGGAAGCTCTGGAGGAATCACACTGAGGTTTTTTTGAGCCCGAGTATCAGCTTGGTCCACACAAGGAGAGTTTGAGATGCTGCTGCTGCTATGACTGTTGGGTCCTTAGAGGCATTTGTGCTTTCCGACCTCCCTGTGAGATGGGATCATCTCCGAAAACCTCAGTTCTGGAAAACACCAAGATCCAAACTTTTAAGACTTGTATAATAGGTTTTTTTTCTTTTTTCCTCTTCTTAGTCAACTATGATTTTTATTTTTTGTTGTATTACAACATGCCTTAGCTACAGATATGTCAAAACACCACGGAAGGCAGCGAGTTGAAACAGACTGGTTTGAATTTTACAATGTCCCTGGGGAGAACGTCTCTGGAGACAAAGATGCGTCCGGTTCGCTGTGATGAAACAACTTACCGTGTTCTTGTCAGCCAGGGCTGCCCATCAGGTTTCCAAAAATGACATAACAGACCGTTTCAGACATGCTCCATCACCGTGTCGTCGTGCCTTGGGCTTGGGGAGGGGGCAAGGGGGGCTTTGGTCTGCGTTAGGCGAGGTGCTGATGCGACTCTCCTCTCGCAGGTGACCATGGAGTCCCCGCACCGCGAAGCCGAGCCTGGGCAACAGGAACAGGAGCTGCGGCAGATCCTCAACAAGGACAAGAGCAAACGAAGTAAGAGCTTCCGTGCGTCTGCCAGCACGTGGCACCGGGCGCCGCATCGCTGCCCGAGGAGCCGCGTCCCCAAAACCAGGACACTCGCCTCACAGAGGGAGTGGGATGAGAGTGGCTTTTGGAAGGGGGCTCAGCAGGCGGCTCTGCCCTTATCCAGACCGAGCTCTGCCTTCTCTCGGTCTAAAGGCGTGTGATGGCATCCACGCCACTGAGCATCTGTCCTGTGCCTCAAACTTGAGCCCTGCTCCGTGCCTGCCTGCGGCCAAGGGAACAGCTTCGTGTCCGCGGGGAAGCCCAGTCCTTCTGAGCAGCGATGCCAGCACGTTGCGCTCAGCGGCTGGCAAGAGATTTCTTTGCCCCTGGCCTGGCTGGCGTTTGTCCTTCGTGTCCTTCCTAGCGATGTCAACCAGGTGGTCGCAGTAGATCTCCCTGCTAACGTTGCGTCGTGCCCTACGGCCGCTGCAACGGTGCTCCCCGAGCTGACCGTGCTCGTGACTGTCCAGGGCAGGGCACGAATTTGCTTTTTGAACTTACGCCCGTGGCAGTGGGGAGAGGTTAGTGGGTCCCCCCAACGCTGGGCAGAAAAGTTTGCAAACCCTGTCCGGCTGCGATCTCCCTGCGCCATCTAGTGCCAGTCGCTGCTGGGAGCTTGCTCTGAGCTTTTGGATGCGCAGAGCTCTTCTTCCTCACGATGCAAAGATGCAGCTGCAGCGTGCATGGGATGCGCTGCGCCCGGAACGGTGTCCGTGAGCCTACCGTCCGCCTGCCCCTCCAGTCTGAGCTCTGTCGGGGTGCCGATATATTTATTTCCTTGGCTGCCACGTGGCTGCGGAGCACAGGCTGCTCTGCTGCGGTTCACAGGGTCGATGGGTCTGATTGCGATGCCGTAAACGCAGTGCCTGCCCTTTCCGTGCCGTTCCTGAGCAAACGGCTCCTACGAACGCCGTCAGCTCGGCGTGGCTGAGCGTGAGAGCTTATGCTCAGCCCCTTTATGCAATCTGGGGAGGTAATCATACAAATTAATTAACTAACTTGTGCTCGGAGGTGCCGAACACTGGTGCGGAAGCGTGGAGCGTCCCCATTGTAACCACAGAGCATCCCTGCTGGAATGCACGGATGGGGACATGGCCTGGCAGGGGTGGGAACATGGGAACGGGCCCCAGTCCGAGGTGGGGATGTGCTCACGGCAGCCGGGGGCTGGCGATTGCAGCACCCTGCCGCAGTCAGACCTCTGCCTGGGGGTGTTTCACCACCGCGGTGGAGCCAGGTGTTGAACGTGGGTCGGTGCTGTTTGTTTGCCAGCGGGTTGTGGTAAGTCTCACGCTCTTCTGGAAGAGTGCAGCTCCACCGAGAGCTTCAGGAGCCTCAAAGTTATCCCCTGAACTGTTTGGAGGTGCTTTTTTTTTTTTTTTCTTGCTCTCTCTCATGCAAGCTGTCCCTGTTTGGGGCCAGAGCGTGGCTGCCGGGGGAGCCGAGGTGTGGGCCAAGCAGAGCTGTACGCCATCAGCTGGAAATTATCGTCAGCCTCTAACACGGGCTCAAAGAGCCTCGGGGCACAGCGTCTCTGGAGAGGCTTCAGAGGGATCCCATGCACCCATGGGAGTTTTGTCGTTGCTGTACGAGCCACGTTGTGCTTTCGTGCTCTCTTTGTTCTGCGGGTGTCAGCTTATACCTGCTCTCTCTGGCTCGGATGAAGCAGGCAGATCCGCAGCTGAGACTTGCCTCTGGCCGTGCTCTCCCTCTCGCCTAATGCTCAGCGAGGCGCGTGCAAAAAGATCAGGCTCCTGAGATGATGTGGGAGAGCTGAGGTGGGACAGGGATGCTTCCCTGACCGTCTGGGAAACTCGAGTTGCCCCAGCTGGCCTTTCTCTCCCCGAGCCAACCTTGACCTGAGAACCGCACCAAGCATCTCCGCAGGGTTTTCTCAGCGTCCATGTGCTTGTAGGGGGTCTTCAGCCGTCCTGGCATTACTCATGGAGCCGTGGGGCTGCGCTTGTGTCTACGGGGATCCTTTAAGGTGCTCTGTGTTGGCTCTCAGCCCTGTGTGGTCACTGCTGGTCTTCCTGCAGGTGCTGTGGCCAGCACGGTGGTGAAGCAGAAGCTGGCTGAGGTCATCCTGAAGAAGCAACAAGCAGCTTTGGAGAGGACCAGCAACCCCAACCCTTCAGCCATGCCATACAGGTAAAACAAGGGCACCCTCTGGCCTGCCCCGAGCAGGACATCTGCTCAGGACCCCGAAAAGCTGGCTGTTTATCTTGGGCAAGACCTTGCTGTTATCTTCTGCTTCCTGGTCTTTAGAGATATTGTTTAGTGAACGTCTGTTGGGGTGAGGTGGCTCGGTTTGTGTTAAGTGCTTGCAGGAGGTGAATGAAGCTCCCACACTGGTTTCCCTGACCTTGTTGGGCTTTGATGGCTTGTCCCACTCCTGACCCACAAAAGTACTGTCAGGCTTCTTGTCTTTTGTCCCAAAACAAGGCAAAACCAGGAGCTGGATCCCTTCTGTGGGTGCTCGTGGTAGTGGACAGGTTGTCCACTGGCCCCTGGCAGAAGAGCTAGGATGTGCCCAGGAAAGGCAATGCCCCGTGGGCCACCCTTGCGCTGGAGGGCGTTGCGTGGGTGGCACGTGGGTGCCAGCTGGCAAAGGTCTCTAACGAGGTGGCTTCTCCCCGTAGGTCTCTGGAGCCTCTGGATCCCGAGGGCCCTTCCCCTCCTGTGCTCAGCACCTTCCTGCCCCCCGTCCCCAGCACTTCTCTTGACCCCCCCGAGCATTTTCCGCTGCGGAAGACAGGTAAGGCCTCAAAGATAATGCCACCTCCCTCCCACCGTGATACCCTCGCAGCCCACTTGCAGGGGACAGCTGGAGCCGAGAAGTGGGGCGTCCTGGCCCCACAAAGCCAGTCCAGCTTCGCCCCCATCAGCGCTGGGGCCAGGACTAACTGCCTTGTCTGCCCGCAGCATCTGAGCCCAACCTGAAGGTGCGTTGCAAGCCCAGGAAGTGCCTTGACCGACGCAAGAACCCCCTGACGCGGAAGGAGAGCGCTCCCCCCTCGCTGAAGAGGCGGCCGCCCGAGGCCATCGGTGAGGCTTTGCCTGGATGGCGATACCTCGGGCGTTTGGAGAGACCTTGGGGCCAGGCTGGAGCAGCCACAGTCTGCCCAGGATCCTGCGTGACGTCTACTTGGAGATCGTGTCTCCGGGGCTCGGCACGTTATCGGTGGCCTCCTCGGGGCGCAGCCCACGGAGGGAGCTCTCTGCCGTGACGCTGCAGGGGTGGATGAGCCAGGAAAGGATGTTGCTGCAGCTGTACCCTGGGCCCAGGGATGGACCTGCAAGGCTGGAAGGGCCCAAGGCCCTGAGCAAACGCGGCTGGTCGGGATTCCTCACCGTGGTGCGGTGCCTCCCACGCTGGCGGGGCAGCTCCGTCTCCGCTCCAGGGAGATTTGGCCCTAGGAGGGCGGTGGGCAGCTGTTGGAGGGAGGGAGGGCTGTGAAGGGCTGGGGCAGGGGCTGTGCAGCCCTTCTCTGGGTGCCTGTGCCCATCACCCCCATTTCTCTTCCTTGTGCAGACTCCTCCCCGAGCAGTAGCAGCACCCCCGTGTCCGGCTGCAGCTCTCCCAACGACAGCCTCCCCGCCGAGCACGGAGCCCTCCCCGCCGCCTCCGGCATGGCCCACGAGGTGAGATCCGACGGCCTGGCAGCCTGAGGCCTCGTGGGGTCGGGGCTGGGTGCCCTGATCTCCCGCTCCCATCCTAGGCTCAGGTGAAGGTAGCATCCCCCGCTCTAGGGACCCCCACCCTGAACCCCGCTGCCCAGGAACTGCCCTTAGCCCTGCTCTCCCTGCACGGTGGGATCTTCTGCCTGGCCCAGCGCTGCTCCTGACGCACCGCTTTCCTTCGCAGCGTGTGTTTCTTGTCTCCTTAGTCTATGTGCTGTCCCCACGGGTCCCTGATGCCCCTCACCCTGGCCCCAGGCGTTCCCCTGGGCAGCTGGGGCTCAGCCACCCTCTCTGCTGCCTGGCCCCCCACCCGAGCTGCTTGTCCCACCACGCTGAGCTCCGCCGCTGCCGGAGCAGGAGACTAATGAATTGTGTTTGGTGCAGACGCCCCTGGCCCAGCGCCTGATGATGCAGGAGAGCTCACTGGCCCAGTTTGCCCTGCAGAGCGCAGCCTCCCTTCCGGCCATCACACTGGGATTGCCGGCTACCACTAGCGCCAGGGTAGGTAGCCAGGTTGTAGGTAGCCCCAGAACTGAGCAGAGGGTCCCCGTGGGGCAGGGGAAGCCCTTTCCTTTGGGCCTGGTGTTCCTGGGGTAATGCCAGGCGTGCGCTGGCTCCCGGGCACTGCCCGTGGGCACGGTGAGGATGTGCCGTCCCGTCCCCGTTGCTAACCCCGTCCTCCTCCTCTCTGCAGGGAGAGGCAGATCGCCGCCCCCTCTCCGGCCTGGCACACCGGGTGCCCGTGCTGAACGGACCTGTCCTCGCGGGCACACACTCGCCCATGTTCATACCAGCTGGCTTGGAGCAGCATGAGGCTGGGAGCCCCTTATCCCCTCGGCTCCAGCCCGTCATCATCCTCGAGCCCTCGGTCACCCACACTCCGTTGGTGGCAGGTAAGTGTCGAGCTCGGTGACAGGCACTGAGGCCGTGTCGGCGCTGGCAGGGCTCAGCGTGGAGCTCCGCTCGGGCAGGCGAGCTTTTTGGGTGCTGGGAAAGCTCAGTGGCCTTGATTTTTCCCTGACTCTTCTGTGAGCTGGGGCTGAGGGAACGGAAGGTGTTGACCCTGGTTTTGGCTAGCCAGCAAGCACGTCCTTGCCATGGCCGAAACCAGAATTCTTCACACACTACAGCCTCGACAATTCAGAGAGAGCCATCGCTTTGACTCTTATAGAATCATAGAATCTTAAGGTTGGAAAAGACCTCTAAGATCATCAAGTCCAACCGTCAACCCAACACCACCGTGTCTACTAAACCATGTCCCGAAAGTGCCATGTCTACCCGTTTTTTGAACACCCCCAGGGATGGTGACTCCACCACCTCTCTGGGCAGCCTGTTCCAATGCCTGACCACTCTTTCGGTGAAGAAATTTTTCCTAATTTCTCCAGGGGAGGGTTAGATTAATCTTTTCCCTCCAGCTGCCCCTTGCCCTGGCCAAGCCGGGCTGGCGTGGAGCCGTTCACCTTTCCTGCAGCCCAAAAGGCCCCCTCCAAGGGGTCTCTCCCGCCTCTTCCTAGGCTCTCGTGCCAGCAGATTTCACTACAGACCCTGCGCTGAGCAGGGCAGCTCAGACCTCTCGGCTGTACCTCTAGCTGCCTTATTCTCCCTAGCCCCTCCAGGTAGTCCGCTCCGACTGCGGCAGCAGGAGAACTGGCTCCTTTGTGCTGGTTCCTGGCTCCATCTCTCGCTGCCCTATCGTACCTGCAGTGAAGGCAGCTTCTCCCGTTGAAGCTGAGAGGGGCCCGAGGTGATCGAGGTCAGCCAGATCCTGTCCCCAGACCCCTGTGGGCTGTGTCATGCCAAGGTGATGGGGACAGGAGAAGGGGAGCCGTGAAGATACAGCCCATCCGTCCTCACCTACCAGATACTGGGCTCCAGGGCTGGGTCCCTGTCATTTTTAGGGCTGTCTGGCGATAGCCTGCATGGGTACAGCCAGCACTGCTGCTTGCCATGCCCAGCTCTGCAGGGTGTCACGCCCGCCCAGCGGACAGTGCCACCCCTCACCTCTCCTTCATCTCCCCTGCAGTGCCAGGTTTGGGAACGGTCCCCTTCTCCTTCGCCCCCTCACTCATCTCTGCAGAGCGCCTGTCGCTCCCCGGCCACCATAAACCGCTGGGCAGGACCCGCTCGGAGCCCCTGCCCCAGAACCCCAAGGCCATCCAGCAGCAACTGGTGTACCAGCAGCATCACACCCAGTTCCTGGAGAGGCTCAAGCAGCAGACGCATCTGGGCAAGGTAAGTCATGGAGGCCCAGCCTGGGCGTGCAGGAGGCAGTGGGAGACAGATGCTAGAAGGGTGCAAGATGGCACCCCTTCCTGCTGGGCAGCGAGCACCGGATGTCCAGGGCCAAGCCCTAGGCAGGCACGCGAGATGCTGCCTTGCCCCGACTCGTAGCGGCAAGCTGAGGGTACCTGCTCAGCTTCCTTGGCTCCCACATCCATCGTGCTCCTGCCCTGAGATGCCCTGCCACCCGCCATGACCTCCTTGGCCTGGGCTGTCCCCTGCCTGAGCTCTCGGTGCTCATTCGTGACTCCTCTGGCCGCAGCGCATGGCTAAATCCAGCGAGAAGCCCCGTCTGCGCCAGATCCCCTCCTCAGAGGACATGGAGGCCGAGGGGACGCTCCCGGAGGCCGGGGCTGAGAGCAGCGACCTGGCAAGGGCACGCGTGGAGCCCACAGGGCCGGGGAGCAGCGTGAAGGAGCCCGAGAGGACGCAGAAGATGCTGCAGCCTCAGGAGGAGCTTGTCCTACAGCAGGTACGCGAGGGCTGGCAGGGACGGGAGAGCCGCGGGGAGGGGTCCGGGCTGCCGACCTGAAGCAGCCCTTTCCCCGCTGGGCAAAAGGAGCCCGCGGGGAAAAGGGACGATGGCTTCACTGGCTGTCTCAGGCTGCGCGGAGCCCTTGGGGTGGTTTGAAGCCTTCATAACAGGCTCAGGAACGGGCTGTAAGAGGTGGAGTTCCTAGCCTCGTCCCTCTGTCCAGTTGTGGCTTTGAGCATTAGTCCTGTGCAGGCAGCGTGCAGAGATCCCTGGCCTGCGCTTTGGAGCAAATGCTTCCTCCCTTGGCGTCTCCCATTTGAGGCTTTGCACAAATCCAGCAAAGCTGGTAGCATCCTGAGCCTGGGAAGGTTCAGATCAGACCCTGAGAGCCACCTCTGAAAAAGGGTGCTGTGTGGGTAAGGACATTCCTAGGACAGGGACGAGAGCTGCAGCCACCCCTGGTGTCAGCAATCGTCCCCAGATCGTTGGGCATCGTCCCCAGATCGCTGCACCTTGCCGCAGGGTTGCCCAGCACTGCGGGGCTGAGCCAGCAGAGAGCAGCAGACGCTGCGTGATGTGTCCCAGCTCCTGCAAACCGGCTCCGAGCCCCCCAGCGTGGAGGGGGCTGTCGCATCCAGACCCTGGGAGGGTTGCACAGTGCAGAGCTTCCTTCCCTGGCCCGGGTGACGTTCCCCTTGCTGCCCTGGTGCCTTGCTCCGGCTTCCCTGCTCACCGCCGTCTCTCTCCATCAGGCCTATCTCTGGGATTCCTACCAGCGCGGGCAGCAGCAGCTCCTCAAGCGGCAGCCCTTGGCCGACTCCCCCATGGTCCCCACCATCCATGCAGGGCACAGGCCCCTCTCCAGGGCCCAGTCGTCTCCTGCCACCGCGACCGTCTCCCTCCCTGCCCAGGACACAGCCTCCAAGACTCTCTCCCTGCCTGTGCAGGAGCAGCCAGCCAAGCCGCACTTCACAACAGGTACGGGGCTGTCACGGCGGGAGCAGAGCTGGGGCTGGGGACAGGAGCTGGAAGGGAGGTGGGGATGCCCAGGAGCACCTTAGCATCTGTCCCGGTCACTCCCAGACTCATAAATGCTTGAGGGTGCTCTGGCTGGATGCTAAAAGGATAGAGTAAGCCATGAGGAGCCCCTTCTCCTTATCTAAGGTGGCTTTTCCAAGCAGGACTTGCTTATCCGGCCCCTTGACTGCCATCCTGGTCCAGCGATGCTGGCAAGGTTCAGCTCTCTTGCAGCTCCAAGGCAGGATTTGCTTCGAGCACGTTGGGACAGAGGCTCCCATGGTTTGAGGGAGGTGTTTCAGTCAAACCAAATAGTTACGGGCGTTGAGGGTCTCGGCCAGCCCCTGAAAAGGAGCTGAATTATTGTCAGCACCATCGAGGCCTGGGCGTCCAGTCCTGTCTCGGGACAGCAGCTCTCCCTGTGCGTTGCAGGACTGGTTTACGACTCGGTGATGCTCAAACACCAATGTTCCTGCGGTGACAACAGCAACCACCCGGAGCACGCGGGCAGGATCCAGAGCATCTGGTCCCGTCTGCAGGAGAGAGGGCTGCGCAGCCAGTGCGAGGTGAGCGCGAGCGGCGGTGGGGAGCCCGACGCCTGTCCGGGAGGGGGATGCTGGTACGAGCCGATCTCGTGCTAATGGTGTGATAGGGCATCCTGCTCCCACCTCCATCCCTTTTGCTCCCGGATCTTCTCAGCCTGTTCCCACCGTTAGCCAGGCAACAAAGACCTCGGGAGAGGGCTTGGATTTGTCTGTGGCTGGCAGTGCCGAGTCGGAGCACGCTGTTCTGACCATCCCCGGCTTCGGATGGTGGAAAAATGGGTGCAGGGAGAGGTGTGCTCCCTACTGAAACAGGGTGTTTTGCCAATTCTGGGAACATCAGCGTCAGCTCCAGTCTGTCAGAAGCCTTGCCTTGGTCTGGCTGGGCTGACCGGTCCACACAGGGCTCTGCAGTTGTTGGAAGGTGGTGCTGGCATTTCCTGCCCGATCCCTGCCCGATCCCTGCCTGCAGATGAGGGGGGGTTGCTCTCCTTCAAATCCAAGGCGAGAAGCGCCGTGCTCAGCCTTGCAGCTGCCGTCCCGGCTGCGGTGACGCGAGGTGCGGCCGTACTCGGACAGCCGGACGTGCCACCTCCGCCCTCGGTGGGCGGGTGGGTGGGTGGGAGAGCCTGCATCTCTCGTTCGGAGCGGCTCGGTCACAACCCCCGTCTGCTGCAGTGTCTGCGGGGACGCAAGGCCACCCTGGAAGAGCTGCAGTGTGTCCATACCGAGCGCCACGTCTTCCTCTACGGCACCAATCCCCTCAACCGCCTGAAACTGGACAACGGGAAGCTGGCAGGTGAGTCCACGTCCACGCTGCTCCCTCGGGCAGCCGTGCCCTCACCTTCTGCCCGTCCCTGTCCACGCATCCGCTCCGGGTCTCGGAACACCCTTGGGGACCACGCCAAGCAGCTCCTCTAGGGGCTGGTCCTAATTCTGGCCAAGCAGCCGGGCCAGACCTCCCTCCTTGGTACCCCCGTGCTGTGCACCCTGTCGCCCACCATTCCCTGGTTTTCCAGCTCTGAAGTCCTCACTGTCCCCTCTCTCTGCAGGGATCCTGTCGCAGCGGATGTTCGTCATGCTGCCCTGCGGAGGGGTGGGGGTAAGTGCTCAATCTCTGCTCTGGCCGGTTTTGGATGGGGTTGTTCCTTTCATCTGTCCCCACCGAGGGCCTCTTCACGGGCTTGAGCGGAGAGGGAGCTCCCGAAGTCTTTGGGCTGCCAAGATTGGGTAGCCTGAGGTGGGAGCACTCCTTCTGTGGGCAAGATATCGTTGTATCGGAGCTCGCCCCTGTCCTTGGGATGGTCCTAAGCATCCCACCCTGGAAAGGGGACCCTTTCCACCCCCTTACTCCGGGGTCCCCAGCAGCCAAAAGCCCCTCACAGCCATTTCTAAGAGCCCGAGGCGTTAGAAGGGAGCGAGCTGGCGGGACGGCCGGAGGAACCTGAAGCCGCGGTCTGCCTTGAGGGAGGGGAGCGGTGTCATGGGGACAGCAGCTCGCCACTTCTCTCCAGACACTTCTGTGGCCTCTCCTTTCACAGCTTGCCGCCCTGGTTTCTCTCCATTCATTGCGTTCTCCTCTCTTCCTCTCTCCCCCCTGTCTCTGTCCTTCTCTCTCTCTTTCAGGAAGGGTCTCACTCCATGCCTTCCTGCTGCCTCTTCTGGTTCTTCTCCTCTCCTTGCCCCCGCTGCTGGGCACCAGCTCTTCTCAGCCCCGTTTGCATCCACTTTCCCTGCTCTCCCCCTCCCTGCCCTCCTCTCGCCCGTGCCCCGGAGGCAGGGGGGCTGGAGCTGCCCCTCTCCATGGGCAGAGGGGACCCTTTGAGTTGCACACATGGAGTTGATCAGAAGAGACTTGAGTTTTCCGGCTCTGGCTCGGCCCTTGACGTGATCCTGATCAAACCAAGATGTTTGGTTAAACAATAAAATAAGATAAAGAAGGTAACGAGCGTTTTCTCAGTCACTCCTTCCAGCCCCCCGGGTGCAGGGTGAGATGCTCTGTGCGGAGCTCGGCTGGGGGCTGGGGCTGACAGCAGGCAGAGGAGCTGCCATCGTGGCCAGCAGCACCAGGGAGCCGCCCCGGAGCTGGGGAGCTTGCCCCATTGCGTGCGAGGTGGTCCAGCTCCACGGTGCCCTTCCAGCCTGCATGGGACCGAGCAGGGCGGCTGGCAGAGAGCGTGGGTCCCGCGACCGAGATCTCCGCCGCCGGTGCCCTGTCCCCGTCTGACCGATCCCCTTGCTTCCAGGTGGACAGCGATACCATCTGGAACGAGCTGCATTCCTCCAACGCTGCCCGCTGGGCCGCGGGCAGCGTCACCGAGCTGGCCTTCAAGGTGGCCACCAGGGAGCTGAAGGTAGGTGGCCTCACCTGGAGGTCCCAGAGCAAGAGCGGGGCTGGGGTCTCACCAGCCGGCACCGGGTGCTCCCAGCCCTGCGCTGCTGCAGTCTCCATCCCTGGCTGTCCCAGCGTGGTGGGGAACTGCCAGGCAGGGGGTGGAGGGGGGGGTGCGTGACGCTGGGGACGGCAGCTCTCATCACTCGCTTTTCGTTTTGTCCCCAGAACGGCTTTGCTGTGGTGCGGCCACCTGGACATCACGCGGATCCTTCCACTGCCATGTAAGGGCCCCTTCCCAAGCGGCAGGGCTTTGGGCTGGCACGCGGGAAGCTCCAGAACAGCTCCTTGGCTCAAAAGCACCCCAGAGTAACCTCCCCCGGCACCCACCCTTCAGGGAGCACGTGGGCCAGGAGGGAACGGTGCTCAGGAAGGGCTCCAGAGCGTTAACTGGCTCCGACTCCCTCTTTGCAGGGGATTCTGCTTCTTTAACTCGGTGGCCATTGCTGCCAGGCAGCTGCAGCAGAAAGGAAAACTCGGCAAGATCCTCATTGTGGACTGGGTAAGTCCCCTCCGTCCCCCAGCGTGTCCCTGCTCCTCCCCAGGACGTCCCCAGGAGCGGGTATCTGCACCTTCTCCCAGCTCCGGTTTGGAGCTAGACCGGAGAGCAGCGAAACCTCCTCCTTTGGGGACCGGCTGCCAGGAGTGCGGCTGGGAACCCCCCGGCATGTCGGGATGGGGGAGCAGGAGCAGATCCCGGGGATGGGGGACCAAGCCCTGGAGCAGGGTAGAGATCTGGTTGCTTTTAGCTGCGTTAGGCTGTTTGACCACCCTCAAGGCTGAAAAAAAGAGCAGTCTCCCGATCTCTCCCTCCCTCTAGGACGTTCACCATGGCAATGGGACTCAGCAGATCTTCTACAGAGACCCTGACGTTCTCTACATCTCTTTGCATCGTCACGATGATGGCAACTTCTTCCCCGGCAGCGGAGCCGCCGACGAGGTAAAAAAGCACCGACGGGCTGCGAGGTCTGTGCAGCTCTGCGCAGGGACGGCGGCGGAGGTGACGGCCAGGAGAACGGGACGCGGCTCTGCCGGGTTTCAGCAGAGGGTTGTTTTGTGTCCCTGCCTTGCCCGTTGATGCCTGATCCTGCCCGCTTCACCCAGCTGGTTGCAGAGCTCCGGGCTCCATCCCAACCTGCAGCCAGCGGCACGGGAACGGCGACTGATGGCCGCAAGGCTCCGGGCGACGTCGCGAGAGCTTTGCAAACCCAGCCGGCTCCTGTGGCACAGGGCAGGGGGTCCGGGACACCCAGCCCTGCCTTCCCGCAGCTCGGCAGTGATGGAGCCCGCTCGGGGAGCTGCCCCAGCGTCCCTGCAGGCCACAGCCGGGCCGTCACTGCTGTCCTTGCTCTCTCACAGGTTGGTGCTGGCCCTGGTGAGGGATTTAATGTCAATGTAGCCTGGACTGGAGGGCTCGACCCCCCCATGGGTGACCCTGAGTATCTGGCTGCTTTCAGGTACTGTTCCTTGCGTTTCTGCTCACCTCCTCTTTCCCTCGGCGTCAGGCCGAGCCAGCGCTTAACACCTCTCGTTTGTTTTTTACCCGCGCAGGACGGTGGTGATGCCAATTGCACACGAATTCTCCCCCGACGTGGTGCTGGTGTCGGCCGGCTTCGACGCGGCTGACGGCCACCCGCCACCCCTGGGCGGCTACAAAGTCTCTGCTAAATGTAAGGAGGTGGAAGCAGCTCCGCTGGCTCAGGGGGGGGTTGTTTCCGCTGCTCACCCAGGCTGGGACCGTGGCGCAGGGGCGGCAGCTCTCCAGGGAGCCGAGAAGATCTTTGGGGTCGTACCGACCCGGCGTCGAGGGCGACGGCCCCGGCGTTTCGGGCAGGGAGGCTGACAACCGCCGTTGGGCTTTACCCCTCCAGGCTTTGGCTACATGACGAAGCAGCTGATGAGCCTGGCTGGCGGAGCCATCGTCCTCGCGCTAGAAGGCGGCCACGACCTTACGGCCATCTGCGATGCGTCCGAGGCTTGCGTGTCGGCCTTGCTGGGCAACGAGGTGAGAGCTGGGGGTCCGGGGCTTGTGTGGGTCTTGGTGTGGGGCTGTGCTGATGCTGCGAGCCCAGCCCTGGGCACGGCTCCCTCCCGTTGACCCCCTTGTGTCTTCCTTCGGCAGCTGGACCCTCTCCCAGAGGAAAGCATGAGGCAGAAACCAAACCCCAACGCTGTGCGCTCCTTGGAAACGGTGATCCAGGTCCAGAGTGAGTGTCCCAGGGCCGGGGCTCGGTTAGTTAACATGGACGGGCCACGTGTCGGCGTTTCCTCCCCTCTCCAGTAAAATCCATGACCTCTGAGGGAAAACTTGGCGTAAAAGACCCCGGTGGAGCCCTTCATCATCATCCTTCCCGTGGGAGGGTGATGGCCCTTGTGTGCGCTCGCTGCAAGGGAAGCCCGGAGACCTGGGGCACCCCTACCCTGGCACCTCCTGATTTTAACTTCTCCCGCAGGTAAATACTGGGTGGCCGTGCAGCGTTTTGCCTCCAAGCTGGGCTGCTCCTTCCTGGAGGCACAGCACCACGAGGCAGAAGAGGTGGAGACGGTCACAGCCTTGGCCTCCCTCTCGGTGGCCGTGATGGTGGAGAAAAGGTGATGCTCTCGATTGATCCTGGGAGATGTGGGTGCCCCTCACTCCCTTGTGTGCCTGGCTCCACGCCTTGGCATCACGGGGGTGGCAGCAGAGAAGGGCCATGTCCCACGGCCAGATGAGCTTCTGGGAGGTCAGGACAGTGCTGGTTTTAAGCAGGTCTTGAGGTGTGGGAGAGAGAAATTAAAACCCTCCTCCCCACTGAGAGATCGGATCCTGCGACCCTCACATCCCGGCAGATTTGGCCCCAGCGTTCAGCACCGCTGGGTGGTGGGGTGAGGTCCTGCATCCATGTGGTGAGGACCTGGTTTGGCTTCTGGGGGATTCAGTGCTGGACTTTTCCCAAACAAGATGAAAACGAGACCAAATCCTCTTCCCTTCCTTGGAGGCTGGAGGTGCTGGGGGTTCATCGCCTCCTTTCAGCAGGCTTCCCAACTGCCCACCACCTTTTCTCGTCCTCACCAGGACTCAGCCAGAGTCTGCGTAGGTCTTGGTGGAGCGAGAAGCGCTGGGCGGCTTGTTGTGTAGTTACAGAGGCTGGACTTGCCGGCAGGCCCCTTGGTGCCGAGAGGGACGCGTTGTGTCACGCAGGTCTCCTCCTCATCTCATGTGTCGTACTTCTCCATTTCAGGCCGCAAGACGAGCCGATGGAGGAAGAGGAGCCCATGAACCAGTGATGAGTGGTGACGTTCTCTGCTCCCCTGCTTCCAGGACGTGGCTGGACTCTCCTGAGCCCAGCGCTCACTCTTCACTCCTGGCTTCCCATTTGCCACGTCATCCTCGCTCCCCGAGTCACGGTCCTGAAACGGCCTGGACCTTTGGCTGCCACCTCTGCAGGTCACCCAGAAAGGATGCTCCTGCAGCCACCTGGAAGGCGTCCTCCTGCTCGGGACCGATGGAGAACCACAAACTCCTTCTGCACGGCGTGACCTTGCCAACCTAGACCGTGCCTGCGATCAGTCCCCAACCTTCGGGACCTGAAACCCCCCTCTGGGGACGTGCGTGAGAGGCCTCCACCCCTCTGGCTGCGGTGGCGGCCAGACGCAGACCTGCCCTTCTCCTGGGATCTTCCTCACCCTTGGGGAAGGGGGTGGGTGTTGGGATGGATGTTGTGGCCGTGCTGCGGGTGGTTAGAGCCGCCTTCGGGACTGCACCCAGAGCTCCTCTCCGACCAGGCAGCGATGCCTTTGAGAAGCAGCCCTGTGTTTTGCTCGGGAGGGACGGGCTCTCCGCGTCTTCTCGCGAAGGCTTCCTGGCTCCCCTTCCCTCCGGTGGGGCGCGAGGCGGGAGCGAGCGCGACGGTGCCCGTGGCGTATGACCCCGTTCTGCGCAGGAAGGGTTTGGACGGCTGTGGATGACGCGCCGATGCCCCGCAGTTGGGGAAGAGCAAGGGCTGGAGTGTCTGCAGCGCCCAGGATTGCACCCGTGGGACATCCTAACCACTAACCAGAGCGTGAACCCTCTGGTGCCGGGGCTCTGATTTGCACTATATACAATTGACGTGTGCTAATGTGAACCTTATGTACTCTTCTTTCCATGGGAATTTCGGGAACAAACACCTCTTCGTGCGGACGTTACCGAGGTGCCTTGAGCCCTTTTCAAGCAGCTCGCTGACCTGGGGATCTGTGTCGCTGTAGCCCCCTGTAATCCCTAAAGCAGGGGCAGCCCGGCCGTCTTCCAGTCCCGTCGCCCCCCCCCCCCCAAGCCCACCCCACCCCCCCCGCCGCTGCACCCCCAGCACCCCCGTGGGCTCCTCTTCTCCAGCTGAGATCAAATCAAGTCCTGTCACCCTCTGCTTGGTGCTCAGCTCCCCCAGGGATAGCCCCAGCAATGCAGTGCCTGTCCCTGTCCCATCTCGGGAGGGGGGGACACAGAGGCAGGGTCAGGCCCCCCCAAAAATGAGGTGTCCGTCTAGATTTGCCTTCTTCCCGTCTTATTCTGCAACAGGGCGTCGTGTGGCTCCTCGCCCCGAGAGCTGCCGCCTTCTTCCGTGTGTCCCGTGGGTCGCCCTGCCGAGGACAGGTCCCCGCTCGGGTGCTGGGCTGCAGCGGGGTTTGGGGACAGGGGACGGACGGAGCGGAGGCGGCCAGGCTCTGTCTGCAGGCACAGGGAGGAGATTTTGTAAAAAAAAAAAAAAAAAAAAAAAAAGAAAAAAAGCTAACAAGGAAGGGAAAAAAAAAAAAAAAAAAGACCTTGGAAGAATAAAACATTTCTGTGTCTCAGACTGCCCAGAGCTGGGGTCCAGCAGCGCCGGCCGGTGGCACGGAGACCGGGGAGGCTGCGCGGTCCCTTACAGCCGAGCGACGGGCAGAAAGTCGTCACGGCCGTGCCGCAGCCGTGCCCCTCTCCTTGCTGCCGGGGCTCGGGTACCCGCGCTCAGCCCGCGCCGCAGGGACGGGAGGGAGGGCGTCGCGTTGCCACAGAGGGGTTAAGGAACACCCCAGAACCTCTCTCTTGTCTTCTCCAGACCCTGGTGTTTGTGGGTGCTGGCCCGTTCCGTGGGACCGTCCCTCCATCCTGTGGGGTCTCCCCAGCTCCAGGGGGGCTGTGGGGTGGTGCCTTGGGGTGCCTGGGTGTCCCCGAGCCGAAGCTGGGGCTGCCACCCCTTCCCTACCCGCTGCGGCCCCTTCCCCCTGCTCCAGCCCCTCGGCTGAGCTGGGCACCCCACAGCCCCCCGCGCCGGGGTGCCACCGTCTCGCCCTCCGCCAGCCTCGGTTTCCCTTCCCCGCTCGGTCCCACCCTCCGTCCCGTTTCTCCCAGTGGGTCCCAGCAGGAGCAGCCCCGCTACGACGTAGCCCACGGCCGCTCCTCGCCTCCGAGGAAGCCCAAAACTCGACGTCGAAGGAGAGTTTGCGCCCCAGGTTCCTCCAGGACAAAGCTGTGGGTGCAACGGGGTGAGCTCAGCTGTGGACGCTGTGACAGAGGGACATGCCCCAAGCGAACAATCTCTTTCCTCGCTTCTTAACTTCAATATTTCACATTTTCTGGTTTCCTCTGGGTCTATCAGGGCAAGATACCAAAGGAAAACAAAAAAACACAACCCAACCTGTGATTAATTAAGCTCATGAATTCAAGGGCTGGCTCAGAGCACCCGGCGAGACCTTCGTGAGCGTCACCCAGCCAAGGAGTCGTTCAGCCCTTGCACCCCACGTGGTAGGTCACCCCAAAACGTACCCCCACCCCCCCCCACCCCCGGCATTCGCTCCGCTGTTGCGTCACCCCGGCTGATGTGCCGAACGGCTCACGGGAAGCGCCGGCCCCGTTTGCCAACCGGTCGCTTGCGGTTTCGACCCCGAAGACGGGGCCGAACAACGCGGCGGTGAAGTGTGGGCGTTGGTGCGAGCGTGTTTTTTACTAGCTGAGTTGTGTGCTTGCTTGGAAAGGGTGCGTGTGTCATCCCCCCCCCGTGGGGTGTCACCTCCTCGTCCCCAGGTCCCCCCCTAAACACCCATCTCAGTTGGCGCCTGCCAAGCACGGAGGCTGGAGGAGGTGGTGGGCTCCCGTGGGTGAAGGTCCTGCCGCGGTGATGCTGAAGCCCAGGTCTGGGTGGGTGCGTCACTGCCTGGGTGCTCCCACCCACGCTGGGTTGGGATGGAGGGAGGAACCTCCCCGAGCTCCCTCCTGCCTGATTTTAACAACAACGTCGGGCAGAGTCGTCCCACCACGAAGCCGACAGTGACCATCTCCAGCTCCTCTGCAGCCGTGCAACCCGGGTGAGCACGCTCCACCCCAGGGTAAACGGAGAACGGGACCTCCAAAACGGGCAGCGGGGTTCCCCCCCCCCCCAAAAAAAAAGTCACCGCTGCTTCCCAGCCGCCGGGAAGGTTTGTTGGTGCGGCAAGAAAAGCCACGCGGCGGCGTGGTCACCCACGCCAGGGATGCCGTGGGACGCGGGGCGGCCGTCCCGCGGGGACGGGGTGTATTTGGGGGGGGGGGTTCCCCCAAGATGTGTGAAGCTGAAAAGGGCCAGAACATCTCCAGGTCCATCCCTCCGTGCCCCAAAAAAACCTTTTTCCCCCACAACTTTCAGTGCCTTTGCTGGCAGTAACCGTAATCACAACTGTGAGCATTGAAAAAAAAACAAACCCACAAAACCTTGGTTCAAATTATTGTTCCGTCCTCAGGGCTGATGTTTTGCTTGTTTTAAAATAAAAGTCAACGTAAAGATTAAAAAAAAAAAAAAAAGACTGAACAAAATGTTACTTCTAAATTGTTTTTTTAAAAGATACTTCACTCCTTTTTTTAAAAAAAATTAGGGTTGGAATCCTGGGTCTCCACGAAGAGGTATTTCCCCTTTATTTTTAAAGCACATTTTATTTTTTTTTTGAAAGAAAATTTATATTTCTAAAGGTGGTTTCATTTTTCACGTGTAAAATACTTCCTCAGAAGCAGCTAACGAAGCCATCCACAACCCTATTTTTCATCTAATTTTTATTTTTTTAAGCACATTCCGATTTTTTTTTTTTTTTTTTTAAAGGCCGCTGTCAGCTCCCCGGAGCAGGGAATCCGCTCACAGTGGAAATAAAAATTGAGGATTATATAGAAAAAGGTAGTCTGAGCCTTGCTGTCGCTTCTCGTTGGATTCTCTGGTGTGTAATAAAGCGTGATCGCTAATCGAAACTCGGCTCTTGAGTCACTCGTAACGCTTCTCTCCCACGTGGATTATTTTGGGTTGCACGCCTGTTGCAGCCTCACTTACAGGGAATTTTTATTTTTTTTTCTTTTCTTCCCCCCCCCCCTCCCCATTTTTCTGCTATAACGAGCAAAAATACCTGATTCTCTTTCGCCCGATTTAAATAAAACTGGCCAAGCACCAGCGGTGACGGAGGGTGCAGGGGGGTGGGTGGGGGGGGTGCGCGGCCGCGTGCGACAGCACCATTTCCTTAGGAAACAAAAGGATTCGACCCTGGAAAATTCCCCCTGGACTTTATTGGGATCGTCCGAAAATCCTGACGGCCCTTTCGCCATCCTCCCCCCGCCGCCATCTCTGCATCCCCCCCAAAAAGAGCCTGACCCCCCGCCCCCCCCCTGCCACTGCCACCCTGCCCCGGAGCAGCACCGCTCCGGATGTGCCCAAACTCTCACGGGAAGAGGGAAGGGCTGTGCGCAATGTCTCCAGCCTTATTTTCCAATGATTTCAAAGAAATTGGTCATTCCAACAGCACGGGCGGGGGTTTTTTTGGGGTTTTTTTTTTTTTGGTTTGTTTTTTTTTTTGAGAAACGTCCACGGAGTAGGAGCGAGCAGAAGGCGTCGTGAGCCTCGGCGTTGGTTGAGGGGTTCGGCAGCTCCCCCCAAATCCGCTCTGCACGCCAGCAGCGGTTCGAACCGTGGCATCGCTGGGGTGCAGACCCCCCCCCCCTCCCCGCCCAGAGAAGGATAAAAGCGGAGCCGTGCTGGGCTCCATCCTTGGCCAAATCCTCGGACGCTGACTTTTCCCATCCACGTAGGAAGCAACGAGGACGGGCTCGAGCCCTTCCCAGCATCCCGAGAGGAGTTGTCCTGCCTGGTCCTGGCAGAAGGCAGCTGCCTGCACATCCTGGGGGGATGCGGGGAGGACCGAGCCCGTTGAGCCGGGGACGTCGGCTTCCCTGCAAGCTCGGGAAGCCGACGGCTGGTACCGGAGTAGATAACTTGACTGTTTCTTACCTGCGAGTCAAAAAAAAAAAAAATAAAAAATAAATTACACCCTAAAGAGTTTCGTACGCAGCGTCGTTCCAAGCAAAACCACCTCAGTCCTGGTTGAGGTCCCTCTGCCCCAGCCGCAGGGTTTGCACGGGGTGGTGGTGGGGGCGGTCAGAGCAGCCCCGGGTGAGGGGGCTGGCGGGGTGGGACGGGGTTTGTGCTCTCCCGCTGTCGATATTCGGGTGCTGGAGGAAAGCGGGGTGGCTGGGGCTGGGTGCCCGGGAGCTGGTGAGCTGCCGCTCGTTTCCATCGAGGCGCAGACGTAAGACCTAAGGGGAGACAGGCAGGGTCAGCCCGGCTGCCAAGTCACCGAGGTTTTTGGCTTCCCAAAATCATGCAAAATCCGGTGCTCGGCTGGGAAGCTGGCGAGGGGAAGAGCCGCGCTCGGGTGCTGGCTCCTGAGCCTTCGTGCTTTGCATTCACAGACTTTCCCCGTAGCCGCAAGATTTTGCGTGGGACACGCTGGGAAGTGTCCCCACACCTGAGCCCGCGACTGGGAGCGGTCCAAAAATTCATAGCTTTTACCCCAAAAATGCTTTTCTGGGAGGATGGAGATGGAAAGCGGCTGAACCGCTCATCCCTCCTCCCCTCCGTGGGGAGGACGGGCGTTATCCCACGATGAACTGTTCCCTCTCCGGCCCGGGGGGACGACAGGCTGTCCTCAGGGTGGGTGACGCCGGAGGGGACCCCGGGTGCCTCCAGCCGCCGCCGGACGCCAGCCTGGAGCCAGGGACCGCAGTGCGGGTGAACCGAGCACGGGAGCAGGGCAAACCAAGCCGGCGGCCTCATCCGGACCTCGGGCAGGGGGAAGGGGGAAACATCTCCCTGCAAGCGCTGGATGAGACGAGAAACGGCTCCGGCGGGTCTTGGGGGACCTGGCATGGCGGGGGGGGAGAGGGCAGTCCAACCCCGTGGGGCGATGGCTCCGTTTTGTTGGTCCTGGCGCTCTCTGGGCTTCCTCCCCATCACCCCCAGGTCTCTGGTTTTATTTCACACACACCCCCACCCCCCCCCCACCCCCCCCCGCCTCGCTTTGCCTCCTGCTTTTCTAGTGCCTCCTTGCGCAAGAGCTGAGACCTTTAACTCTCTGGAGAGGAGCCTGCAGAGGAATAAATCAAACCCTCCGGTAATTCAGCCCTGGGCACCGCTGAGATAATGCAGACGGGGGCCGGCAGGCTGCTGGGGGGGGGCAGCCCCTGCCCACCCTCTCTGCAGGCAGGGCTGCCCGCGGGGTTTGCAGACAGGACAGAGCCTGGTGGCAGAGAGAGAGGGGAAAAAAAAAACCCCAAAAAACCCCAACATAAAATCCCCAAAGCCTGATGTGTCCCGTTGCTGTCCCCTTGGGACCATGGTCCGAAAGGTCTCAGTGCTCAGGGGCAACGGTGTCCGGCACAACGGGCAAGCAGAAAGGCTGGTGGCCAACTGGCCAGCACAGGGATGTCCTGGGGTGCGGGAAGCCCAGCCACGAGCGTTGCGACCCAGCCCACGTCAAAGCTCATCATCTCCCTTTTGCCTCCCGGCACGGCCGTGTCTCAAGCCAGCAAGGTCTAACGGTAAATAAACGCGCTCACGGCGTGATTGGGAAGGGGATGGAAGGGCTGCCGGAGCCTCCGGAGGAGACCAACCCCGCTCTGAGCCTGCGGGGCTCCGGGATGGACCTTCTGGAGCTGGGGGGGGGGAACGCATCGCTCTGCGAGCCCGTCCTCAACGCCCCGGCTGACGCCTGCCCTTCCCTCCCTCCGCTGCATTATCACCCTCGTCTCTGTTCAGGTACAGCTCTATAAAAGGAAATTAAATGCAAAGCCCGTCTCGTTAACGCATCTCCTTCGTTCCCCCCCTCAGGTCCCAGGTGCATTCCCGTGACATTCGGCGATGAAATACGGGCTCGTTTCAAAGGCATTCCTCCGGGCTAAGCGAACGCAGCTGAGATCTAGCGAGCCCGTCTCCTCGTGGGGATCGTAAACCGGCAGACATTTTAATGCTCGCGAGGGCTGGCTCTGTAATTTTATCTCTGTTTTAATTTTAACTAATCCTGAGCAGTGCTGAGAACCTGCCTTCCTGCGATGGAGAGGAGCCTGGCTTCCCTGGGCAGGTTTGGTGCTGAGTTGTCCCGCCTTTAATAGAAAAAGCAGAAGTTTTTGCTAGAAAAAAGGCTTTTCTGATGGTGAAATTAACGGCAGCCCCAGTCTCTCCTTTGACACGTCCCCGTGCCAGACGCCGTCACGGAGACGGATGGCTGGACAGCCTGTGGCTCTCCCTGCTCCAGGCTGGGAACCGCAGCGGAGCAGCTCTGGGACGTGGAGGTGATGCCACCCCTTGCTCCGACACAGCAGTTGGGGTGTCCCCCCGACAGCCCCGACACGGTGTAGGCTGGTGGGGGTCGGACTGAGCGTCCCCCAGCCCCGCCTGGTCCTGCAGCCTTACCTGGAGCCGGTGCATGAGATCAGCCCTGGGATTTTGGGGGGATGCTCCGCTCCTCCTGCCCCTGGGGCACCAAAGCTGGAGCCTTCAAGGCACCGAACGTCTCTTCCTCTACCTGTCCATCCTGCAGATGCTTCAGCGGCTCTGCGCTTGTGGGGGAGGACAGCAGCCTTTGGAGGAAACTTTTGGCCTCTCAACCTGCTCCATGCCGAAGCAAGGAGTAAATCCTGCCCGAGCGCACGGACGGGAGCACGGAGGACAGCTGGTATTTAACATAGCCCTTGACCCGAACGGCAAGAAGAAAAATCACCCAGGCACAGATTTCCCAGGATTTGGGCAACTCCTCGTCTCTACCGGGAGCAAAAACCTAAAGTGAAAGCGAGCAGAGCCAGTGCAACTCCTCGCCCGCTGGACCTGGGGAAGGAGGAGCCCAGCACCTGGGCTTGCTCTGACCCGGGGTCCTGGGCCACCTTGGCCAGTTCAACCGGCAGTGAGCCAACGGACCCACTGCTCGCTGCGTTTAAAGGACGGAGCCAACTCGACCGGATGGGACCACGCTTTCTTGCCAGTCTGCAGAGGGATCTCGGAAAGCCTTTTGAAATAGCTGCTGCTTTAAATGCATTTTCTGAGCAGAGCTGAATAGGGAAGGGAGCTCTCCCCGAGCTCCTTTAACACCCTGGTGCTTTAATACTGGGCAATGAGACGTATTTATAAATAAAAGAAAATGAAACATCCGCCCGACGAAGCAGACTCCAAGCAAGAGCAACAGTCCCCAAAGGGAAGATTTATCCAAGGTCTTTCAGGATAGACAATTAAGTGAGGGCAACACGAGAAAGACAATAAACCCAGGGAGACAAATGAAGGGCGAGGAATATCACCCCTTACAACTCCGCCAGTCTTTCCCCCCCAGCAGTTTCAGCTTCCAGCCTCATTTTCTCCTCCAGCAGGAAAAGAAACCATTTTAATGTGCTCAAGACTGTGCTGAAAAACCGTGAGCTTGGGGGAACTTCAAACATTATTTTTCTTGCCTGAGGGCTCAATCCCTCTTTCCCCAGATGATGTCTCCTGGTTAACAAGGGCATATCCACATCCAGCTATTCCAGCACCCTTTGATATTTAATAGGCTGAGTTCCAGTGGAGACCAGTACGCCGGCGCTCGCAGCAGCCGTTAGCTGCTTTACATTATAAAATTACGGTCCCGTTGCAAGCGCCGGGTTAATTCACTTACGGGAGAGAGAGAGAGAGAGAGAGAGAGAGGCTCAGCCTTTCCAACTCCAGCATCGCTTCCCCTGCGGCTGTTCCCTCTTTTAGGTCTTTGCTTAGCAAATCCTCCTCCCATCACTTCCCTGCCCAACTGGGAGCTGCTAATTGGTACCCGAATACCGCTGCAGGTTGGCACAAAGCAGATTATTATCTATTCAGCTGAAGGATGCTCTGCCTCAAGGCAAGCACCGGAGCCGCTTGGGATGAATATTAACCAGCGATGATAAGCACACCGAGCGTACCACGCTCACAGGACGTGAGGGATTTTACACGGAGGCTTTTTTCGTTTAGCGGAGAGGTCTTTAAGATCACTAAGGGTCTTTAATTCCTCTGTTTATCATGGGAACACAATTCTTGCCAAGCACTCAGCTTAAATAAACAGGTCTACAGGTCAACGACCGGACGCAGAGCTGCACGTCAGCCCACACACGCAACCGGGAGCAGACACGCGTGCACCGCGAGCGACGGCCCCGAGTCTGGGGGCGATGGGGAGGAGACTCAAAACCCCCCCACACCTCCCCAAGGCGAAAATGCCTTTCGCTGGGCTTTAACGAAGCGCACAGCTCGTCAGCACGGACTTCGTCAGCACAGCACAACGCCAAAGCTCTTAAAAACCATCCCCCCCCCCAAAGAAACCCACGCTCTGCTGAGCTGATTCCACTTCTCTTGCGAACCCAGGAGCGGGGCAGAGCCGTGTCAAGCAGCCCCCAACTTTTGGAAGCGTGCACGGAGCACCCCGCATCCCCCAAACCAGGATAACCCAGCTGCAAACTGCAAAACTCCTGGGGGCTGCAAAAATGTGACGCCCAGAGGAGGGTGAGGGAGGCTCTGGGGGTGGGGATGGATATGGGCTTGCTTTGCTCAGGGTGGGGGGTTCAGCATCCCTGGCAGCTTTTTGGCTTCTCAAAGCGAGAACAAGTAACCACACGCGTCACTCCTGGCTGTCCCGAAGGGGACGATGTCCCTGGCAGCGCCCAGCCACGGCTAAGGGGCAGCGATCCGGCTTGCAGCAAGGACAGTCGTTCATTTCCGAAACGACCAGGTCTGCCCCAAATAATTGAGATCTATACGTGGGTTTAGAAAACTGGCAGCGTTCCCGTTGGTTAGAAGAGATCTTAGCGAGGCTTGCAGGGAAATAACGGCACATCCTTAAACGAAATCCCCCTGGGAACTGGTCGTCACCTTTAGCGAGCGCTTGCACCTACGTCTGCAGATCTGGCCTAAAATTCAGGGCTGTTAAGTGGCAAAAACGTGATGGCAGGAGGGTCAGCGCTGCTCAGGGCAGGGGGGGGGACACACCGGCCACGGCAGAGGGTCCCCCACCACCCGGGCATCACTTGGGCCACTTTGCAGGAATTTGCTATAATTTATTTTTCCTCAGAAAAGCCACTTTCCTCTTTTTCCTGCTCCCTCCACCCTTTCAAACCGTGAGACCGGGGTCGAGAGCAGAATTATTTTTTTTGCGCTATGGCTTCCCCCAAAGGTACCCTAAAGGCAAAGGCTCCGGGATCCTGTCATCCTCGCCAGGATGCGCCCGTGACGAGGCGGGCATCGGTGCTTTCACGTCGGGCTGCAGCATCGCACCAGCTCCTTGCCCTAGCTGGGGGCGGGGGGGTGGTGTCAGCTTGGCTTTAATTAGGGTCTCGCACCCGCTCAGCACTTCTCATCGCAGGGTCTGGATGGTCTCGTGTTATAAATACGCTGCTTCTGGCTGCAGGGAGACCGTGATGGGGCAGGTGGGTCCCTGCGCTGAACTGGGACGTCAGTAAGACCAGCCAGGAGGAGAAATGGCACGTAAGGAGGGTGCACGAGGCTGACCCCCCAATAGCTGGCAGAAAAATAAGGAGAAAAGGGTTTTCCATGTTGCAGCCCTTTAGTGGCGGGTGCGAGAAAAAAGAAGAGTCTTTTTTGGGGTTGGCTTCCCCAGAGGACCCAGCGGTCTCCAACTCCCAGCGCCAGGGCTGACGCAAGGCAGGGCTCCGTGCCTGGGGAAAGCCAGAAGCCTGGATCCTGCTTCAGGGACAACGGGGACTCTTGGGAGCTGGACTGGGCTCCCATGAAGTTTCCCCAAAGTCCATGGCTTGGGAATGTCCTCCAGAGCTTTCTGGACGAGCTGCAGGAAACATTAGCATGCCACTGACCGTTCTCCCCCTGTTCCCCCTTTTTTTCCCAGCCCAGCTAGACCTAAAGCACTGAAAATAGGATTATTCCCCTCTGAGGGGGACTGAAAGGATGCTCAGGCGGTGGCCGGATGGTGCTGGGGACCTCAAACCAGGGGTGCAGTGCAACGAGCGGGCAAACCTCACTCGATATTTTATTCGCTGCAGTGTAGGATGCCTACAGATCCGAAGGGATTACGGATCCCATCTTACCCACACGGCTTTAGGAGAGGGATAGGAGAAAGCCTGGAGGCTCCAGGGCCACCCAACGGCTTCGGGGAACGGCTGCTGAGTTTTGCCCGGGCGGTCAGGACAAGGCTGGGCTCTTCACACGGTGGGAACCGTCGGCCGATGGCTGCGGGGCTGCCGCCGGTCTCGCGCGTGCGGTTTTGACACCTCGGTAACCCAAGCGCATTTGGGAGGGTGTCTGCTGATTTACGCGCCCTCCCAGGTTACCGTGGGAGGATAAATCAGATTTTTTTAAGCCCTTGTTTTAAACCTTTCACTAGCCTGTCCAAGACCAGACCCCGCTAAATGAGCTCAGTCGCTTTAGGGCTCCGCAGCTCGGCCCCCTGTGACGTCTTCCCGGCCCCGGCGAGATTGGGAATCGCCACCTCCTCCGACCGCCGGCCTTGGCGGCGTCTGGGGTTCGTTAAAGCAAATCGTTTGCACGTGTAGCGTGAGGAGGGGGCGGCTGCCGTACGTTTTCTCCCCCCCCCCGCCCCGGCAGGACCGAGCTGGGGAGATGTGTGGAGGATGCAGGAGCGAGGGGCGTGCGGAGGTGTCGGCAGGGAGGTGGCGATACGTACCCCCGGCTCAGTGGGATGCGGACATGGACCAAGCCCCTTCCATCCTCCAGACGGAGAAGGCGTAGCTGAGCCTCTCGTGGGCCAGGTAGTTGCAGCTGGTGATCTTGTGGTCCAGCTCATCACTCTGCAGGACCTGGTACAAGAAGTCTATGTAGCGGGCGGCCAGCTTGAGGGTTTGGATCTTGCTGAGCTTGTCGGAGGGAAGGGTCGGGATGATCTTCCGCAGCTCCGCGAAGGCGTCGTTGAGCGACTGGGTCCGCTGGCGTTCCCGCACGTTGGCGATCACGCGTTGCGTGTGCACGTCCTCGAAGGACTGCGGGACGGGGCTGCGCTTGCTCCGCTTGCCCTGCGGCGATGGGGCACCGCAGTCCTCTGCCGGTTTGCCCCCCTGGCCACGCTTGCGCAGGCATTTCTTGTGCAGCCGTTCGCCTTCCTCCTCGCTGGTGACCAGGCTGCCTTCGGGGGAATCTGGGCACATGCTTTCCTCTTTCATCTTCTCAGCAACTCGCGGGCGAAGGGCTCTCGGGGTCTCACGAGACGCGACGGACGCAGCACATCGGCAAGGTGGCCTGGAGAGGAGCCAGCGCCCGCTCCAGAGGTGCAGCCTGGAGCATCCACCCGTCAGCCTCCCCAGATTTCCCAAACCTTGTGGAGCCCTCCAAGGAGCTCGGTTGGTTTTTCCTTTGGGCTACGGAGAGGAGGGCATTCGAATAACTTTGGGGAATGGCTCTTGCTGATAGGGCGAGGAAGACCGTGGGCGGACCAGGCACAGACCAATGCAGCCGTGCAAGGTAATGCAAACATCAGTGGAGCTTATGGGTTCCAGATTTCCTCCCTCCCTCCTCCACCGACACCCCCAAGCCCTCCGGCACAGATGCTCCTGCCTGCTGCCCGGATGTCAGGGGACATTGCCTATGCTAATGTGAGCACCAGCCATGGAGTTCAGGGAAGGCTTTTTTGGGTTTTAGTCTTTTTTTTTTTTTTTTTTTCTTTCCCTTTTTTAAGTCCAGTTGATCCAGCAAAAGCCAGCCAGAAATGGTCACTTGTCCAATTTGGAACAGAAGACTTTTATCTATGAGAGATTCAAGTGGAAATGTGGAACAACGGATGTTTCAATGAGCAATACAGGTATTCTCTGACTCCAAAGGAAGAAGCAACAGTCATAGGCATCCATACTGCTCTTAAGAAATGGCATATTTCAAAATGAACTTGAGTTTCCATCCATCCATCTCTCTCCCCCCGTCTACATTTCTGGCAGTCTACAGTAGCCCTTATTGTACAGATGGAAGCCAATACTCATCTGCTTTCATATTCCCTTCAAATAAATCTGGCAGCTATTGCAGATAGGGAGGGTGGAAGAGGTCCAGACCCTGTATCACTTCCTTACACCACTCCTGAACTTCCCTGCAAATAAACCCTGCAGAAATGCTGAGAGGGCTGGGAGAGCTGCACCCTCTTTTAGCCAAGGTTGGAGGTCCAGATTCAGACTACCAAGCCATAAAACATTCTGCACAGGTCCCTCCTTACACTGGAGAGTCTTCAGCCCTCTGTTATCATACCAGTAGAATCAGCACATGCAACTGGAGTCCGTTGGTGGCCCACCATCCTCCCGCACCCAGCCATCCGCTCCCAAAGAGCTCCTACACCTTTGGGAACCCCTGTAACCTTCCCATCTCCTGCCTGTGCCCTCTCTGCCTCTCCAAGGTCTTTCTTCTCCAGTATCTGTTGACCTCGTCCAAGCTGTCCCTGCTCATCACGCTCTCCTGGCATTGCTCCCTGCTCCTGGTCATCGGGAGCTCTCACCCTGAGTCTCTTTGGAGGAGCGCTGGGGTCCTGGCACGATGCTCCTTGGCGATATTGGGGTCCATCCCCAGCGGAGCTCCATAACTCTCGCTAAAATCTTGCTTTGTTGTTCTGTCTTATAACGAGAGCACACAGGGGTATTACGGGAACAATATAGCTTAAAAATAGTGTCAGCAATTCATCAAAATAATTAAAATAATATCAGTTTCTGTGTAGATATTTTTAAATTAGCTCCTTTTTATAACATGTCACAAGTTTCCATATATAATATATTTGACTAACAGACATCTATAACGTACTACAGAGTTCTACACCGCCAAGTCTGCACCGTGCTGCAGCGGGATCCCCACCAACCCCCAGACCAGCAGTGATGGGGATGTGGCAACTCAGGCTGAGCAGGACCGGGAGGCTGCAGGAGAAAGTCCTTTAAAAGGCAACGACCTTTTCTTCTTGTCTTGCTGCATATAACGAATTAATATTCTCATCTTGTCAGTATTACCTTCATCCTGAATAACCTATGCCGTTGTACTGCAATCTTCTCTTGAACCTCTGTTCAAGAAGCTCTGACCTGCTCCCCGCAGCCCGAGGAGGAGGATGAAGAGGAGGAGGAGGATGGCTTCTCCGCTCTTTGAGGTGGGGCTGAATAAAAGCCAGCAACTTGCCCAACTTTGCTCAAGCAAGCTACGCCCGTTTCCAGTAGAAAAAACTCAATTCAAGCTCGGCTACAAGGTATTTCTTAAAACCGTGCTCCATAGACCTGCCAAGCATCTGTAGCCTCGCTGACCAGACACGCATCCCGTTGTCCATCGGCGCTCACAGCAGAACCCTTTCCATCCCCTTTGCCTTCCTAATTACACCCACCCGGGTGCCGCTTTTTCACTCTGGATGCAGGCTCCATACAGGTGCTTTTCTCTATTTTAAGGAAATGTGTGTTTTCATAGTCTTCCATGGATTTCTCTTGACGATCCTTCATGCCTGGTGGGAGCCCAAGTGAGTTGACAACCCCAAAGAGCCACCTCAGCCTCCACCCCAGGGAGACCGGAGCGATGCAGGACGATGATTTTGGCTATGAGGGGGCTTTGGCTCAGCCCCATCCTCCCCGTGTCAACTTTTGGGGATAGCAGAGAGCCAACGTTTGAAAAAAAAACCGCCCAATATTGCTTAAAGAAGTCAAAGATGCTCAGAAACGCGTCGATACTCAGACCTGCTGGGATGGAGCCAGGTGACCTTGCCCCTTCCTCCCTACCGAAGCCTGCGCTGCCGGCAGGACATCGGCTCGACGCGTTACTCACACGCGAACGTTGTCAAGACAGCGACTAATATCAGATGTTCATAACGCGGAAAGACAATAGATCACAGGGGCCTGGGAAAGCGAGAGAAAACAAAGGGTGAGGGCAAAAAATACCCAAGGGAGGGCAGGATTTAGGCAGGATCCCGGGGTTTTCTGATCCCGCGCTTGGAGGAGCCGGCTCAGCTCTGCCGAGGGCTGGGGAGCTGCCAGTTTACACCAGCTGGGGCATGGGCTTGTGCCTGGGTTTTATTTTTTTATTAGTGGAGGTTTTTTTATTGTTTTCCTTTTTTTTTGTTTTAAAAAAAAAAAAGAAAAAAGAGTTTAATTTAATTTCACTGGCGAATGGTTTTGGATGAAGGAAGTGAAGTTTGGTATTGTTGCTGATATCCTTGAGCAAAAGGAGAAACACAATGAGCTTTGATCTGCAGGAAGGATCAGCTAAGCACCCCGAACCGCTCGAGCAGGCTTTTTTTACCCAGATTTGGATGTTTTGTGGCAGGAGTATTTTTTCCCTTAAACATTTCAATTTGTTCTTTCAGTGAGTGCTTTTTTGGAAGAATATTAATATAAACTTTTCATGGAAAGGTCACGAGTCACCAAACTGGTTTCAATAACTTTGTTTTTCCAGCTAGCTGGGGGTTTTATAGCACTCGTTTTGACAGATCAGTGAAAATTTCAGACCTTAAATATGTGGAGGGAAAAAAAAAAAAAAAAAAAGCCTAGTGAGAAGCCACCAGATGGAAGATTTGAATTCCCACCATGTCCCAGCCCCTCGGCACACCTCCCCTCCCGATCCTCCTCCGCCTTTGCGCTACTCACATCCATCTTTCCTGAGCAGCTTTTTTTTTTTTTTTTGTTTTGTTTTGTTTAGGTAGGAAATGTCCTTGGCGCTGGGGTGTCCTCAGCAGATCTGAGCCTGGAAGATGGTTCGCAGGGTTCCTGTGGGGCCATTTTGGAAAGTAAGAAAAGGTGGGGAAAAACAAAAACAAAACAAAACAAAACGAAAAAGAAGCAAAGACACTACCAACCCACACATGGACAGAGAGCGAGGCAGCAGGGAGTCCATCTCCTGGGAAAACAGGGCTGAGGCACGCCGATGGCTTCAGAGAGGCTGTGGGAGCTCAGATGGGAGCTCCTTCACGGCGTCGAGGTGGGAGCCAAGGTCTCTTTAGAAAAGGGTCCCCTCAAAACCGCATCCCTTGGTGGGCTGAAAGCACATCTTGGTCAGCCTGTTTCCGTCTCTGAGTCTCACACCGTTGGTAGATGCTCTTCACCAACCTTCTGACCGCCCCCCTCTGCCATGTCTTGGTTGCAGAACAAGCCAAGCCCTTCCAGTCTCCTCCCCATAAGGAGGTCTCCAAAACCCCTGGTGATCCCAGCTCTGTGCTGTCCCCATGGGGGACCAGGTTTTCCCCTCTCGGTCCCAGGAGACCTGAGCTTTGGCACAGAACGCTCACTCGCCTCCTTTCAGTACAACTCACCGGCTCACAGAAACGTCGGACTGTTGTCCTGGGATGTCCCGGCCTCTCTCCATCTGCCACAGGTCTGCAGGGATGGTCCACCGCAGCAAGAGGTGGTTGCTCTCTGCATGGTCTGAAGGACCGTGCGGCACTGCCATGCCTCCAGGTCCACCTCTGCCCCACTCAGGACACCCCATGGGAGCACAGAGGAACCACTTAATACCTCAAGCAGAAAAATGTTTATTTTAGCAATACCTGCTTCTTATTCACTGATGATGCCACATCTTTTGACTTTTCTGAGTTGGATCTAGGGCAGGAGGATCTGCCCTGACCTTGTCAGACACACTGAGCTGGGTGGCTGTGATGGGAGGAGGTCTCGGGGGGGGGTAAATGGGTTCATGCATGCTGGAGAAGAGCTCGGTGTGGAGCTGATGGTCCACCACCACGGCTGTAAGGATGGTGGGCAGGAGGTTTCTGCATCCTTGGGCTTTAGCGGGCGGGTTGAACCCATGATTTTTCTTGTGTTGTGTGGCATAAACCAGGGCTGCAACAGCGTAAAGAGGAGCGGCTGCGAGAGCCGGGCTCAACCCGAACAACCTCCACAGACAGAACGACTTGCCCTCGGTGGGCAGAGTGGGGTCGGGACAGGACAGACGTCACCGTCTGTGTGCAAATGCCATTTTTTGGGTCAGGGAAGCTGAGAAAGTGCCACCCCCACAGCTCCACCCTCGGTTTGCTTGCCGGTAAAACAGGGCTGCAAACCTGCCCGCCGCTGCAAAGAGCTGGGACTGCTCAGGGATAACACGGTCCATGTGTGAGCCCGGTGCTGGAGATAGCATCGCTTTGATGGCCGAGGACCTGATTACGCCTGCAAATAATTCTGGGCACAAAATCAGAGGCCAAGCCTCGACGCAGAGGGTTGGTTTGGTTTGTTGGGGTTTTTTTGTTGGGTTTTTTTTTTTTTTTTTTTGCAAGCTCCTTTTCATTGTTAGAGAGGACAAAAATAATCTCTATTTTATTCTGCGTGAAAAAAAGGAGGATAACGCTAATAAATTGAGAACATTAAAGGGAGCCAGGAATAGCCGCTGCCCCTGGAGGCTGGGGAAGCAGCTTTGGTTTTGCAGGTTTTTCTAGTTATTGCAGCGTTAGAGTGGAAACATGTGTGGTGCGAATAAAAATGTGAAGCATCCGCTGTAGCGTGCTGTTGCTGCAGCAACCGCAGGGAATATGGGCGAGGGGGATCGTGCAGGGCTCTGGCTGTAAAAGGGAACTCGAGCGCTGCGGGGTCCTTTGATCTGCGCGCCTGCAGCTTTGATTGATGGCCTCGCAATTCATTTCCTTGTCAAAGTGACATAATGTTCCTGGAACTTGCTGAACTTTTTAAGAACTAAAAGATGTTCCCCAACAAAACGCACCCCCCCCCCCCTCCACCCCCACCCCCGAGCGTGGGGCAGAAGGGACCGGGGGGTGGTGGATGGGGGGTCTGGCCAGTGGTGTTACTGGTGAGACTGGGTGTGAGCCGCGGTGCTTTCCTGCCTCCCTTTGCCCCTTCCCCGGGAGTGGAGCTGCGGGATGGGGCGGTGGGATGAGCCGCGGCACCGGGGGCCGAGCGATGGAGGGACGCCCCACGTGCCGCCCGCAGATGCCAACTGCCACCCCGTGCTGACGACCATCCTGTTCCAGTTAATTTTTACATGTGAAAGTTTGGTTGGGGTTTTTTTTTTTTCCCCCCCCCCCCGCCTTTTTCCCCATCTGTTTCCATCTGGCCATCAAAGGAGCAAAACGCCATGTTCTGGGTCCTGCTGCCAAGACCCTCCCCGCTCTCCCCACGAGCCAAATAATTCCCACTGAAGCAGCTTCCAACCCGGCCCTGGCGCCGCGCGAGCCGAGGTTTTCGGGGGGGGGGGGGAAGCCGAGCACGATGGGCTTGCACCGGGGCACAGCAGCCAAGCTGAACCGAGCCCTTCTCCGGCCACCGCTGCCTTGGCTGGGAGACGAAGCGCTGCCCGTGATTGCGACCTTGCTCTGCCCTTGAATTTGCATCAGTCCCAGGCAGCGCTGAAGTGGACCAACCCCCGCCCCCCCCCCCCCCCCCGCCACAATCCGCTTTCCTGCTGGTAATAAAAGATCATCACAAGCAGTTGCTCTTCCTATTTACTCCAGCTTTCTCCTCCAAAGGACCCAGCTGCTTTGCAAACCCCCTGCAATGCCTCGCAGACACGAAGCCACCCGGGGAGGGCACCCCAGCTGATCGGGTGGGGGTGTGGGGGGGGTGCGTGCTGGGGTCAGTAGATAACTCAACACGCATTGCCCCAGGAGATGGGATGAAGAGGACAAATGCAGGCAAAGAAAGTCTTTGGGAGGAGAGAGCAAGAGCCCTGCAGCCCAGGTACTCCTGCGAGCAGCGAACCCATCCCTGCCTCGTGAGCAGCCTGAGTCGACTTTATCCCTTCAGCAAACATTTCCTGGACCAGCTCCGCTGCTCAGGCGTGAGGCGGTGTTCACTCCTGGCTATATCACCCCACACTACTGAGAACAGTTTGGCTCCATCGTCTTTGTAGCTTGCAAGTAGTTGTGCTTATACCTGTTGTAGTCCTGCATCTCAGGAGCAAATAAATCCCTCTGTCATTCTTGCCTTTACTTTCTTGCCCTGGATTTAAACATCAGGCAGAAAGGCACCTTGTGGGTTGTCCATCCCTGCTTCCCAAAGCTCCCCGGCTCTGCAGACCCAGCTGCAGGACCCAGCACTGGCTCCAGATGTGCAGCTCCTGCCCCCAGTGCAAAGCAAACCCCCCCCCCCCCGCCTTACTACCGCCACGCGCTTCGCCCTGCGCTGCTGCTGCTCACATCTGGCCGAGGACAACCTTCACCCAGCTTTGTGCCCGGTGAGCAGGTTTGGGTGATGAACGGGACGCCGTGATGCCACAGATCGGCTTGGTGCATTCGAGGGGAAGGAAACAAGACCTTCCATTGCACGCTTGACCAGGAGTTCTGGATTTCATCCCAGTGCTTCCCAGTAGCCAGCTGGACCTGGGTTAGCACCAGTAACCCAAGGATGAGAGGTCAGTGACTCACGGTCAGATGGAGCAAGGATCCTGATGGCTGTGGCTGGGTTACCAAGAAGCATCTTCCCATCGCGCTGTACATCAGCTCAGCTACTCCTGCGGTGAGTCACTTCCAGCCAGAAGATCCCACAGCCTCCAGTCCGGTCTGTGGGAAGAGAAACCAAAGGGTCATCTTCTGCTCCTAGGGAATTTCATGGCTTAATCCTCTCTGAATGTGTAAATGCTGCCTAACCCCCTCCCCTGCTCCAGGCCTGCTTCCCCCCCTGCAAAGGCATCAAAGCCTCCCCTTGCAGCTAGGAACCCCAAAAAAGCAGAGTTTCTGAAGCGTGGGAGCTTGTGAGAGGAAATACAGTCATTCTTGGTTTTGCAAGCTGCACCCCGAGCTCCATACCAGCCTGTTTCTGCCTTTTCCTGACCCTTAGGATGGCTCGCCTGTGGGTCACCCTGTGCCCATCCCTCTGCTTCAGGCTCAGATCTTCCAACACGCAACTTCTGGACACCTCTTCCAGCTGTAACTCCATCTCCATACATACGTAGCTGCCGACTCATCCATCCTTCACACACCTCTTCCCTCTAGCTACCATGTGCGTGCCACCCCGCTACCGAGCTGTCCCTCTCCCCTACACACGATCCTGAAATCCCAACAAAGCCAACAAAGTTGGTTCTCTTTTCTCCCCATGTGCACTAAACCTGGTCTCTTGCTTCGAAAGGAATTTGATTGAGGCAAATATGTAATTTTTTTGTGTGTGCAGTTACTTCTCTCTGCACAGAACTGGAGAGGAGCCAGTAAGTCAAAGCCATCCTGACCTCCATCTGCCCCATGCAGAGCGCCACGCGATCCTCCAACATCAGCTCAAGTATTTGTGGGAAAGCGAAGCTCAAAACTGCTGTTAGCAACAAGGCAAACATTTATGGCAGGTTTTGTTTAATCTGTGAGCAAAACAGCCTCTGGAAAAATCTGTGCAAGGAGGTGTTAGAAGGGTAGAGGTTGAAGTTGCCCCAAGGGGTCCCTGTCCAAGAGCATCTTCCCCAAATGGGAGGAGGCATTTCACTTGGTGTTACTCCTAAGCAGCAGTCAAACTCTCTTGGTCCCTTGTGCTCCTGCTCACAGCAAATCGACCAGAGATTCAGGTTCAGGAACTGGGAGGGAGTGAAAACAGGGGTGAAAAATATGTTTTTCTCCTGGGGACAACCAGAGAAGTGAAAAAGGAAGACACCGGCAAGCGCGCACATTTTATAGCAGTTTTCCTTGGGCTGTTATCTAAAATGCCACAAAGTCTACCAGCAGGATAAGGCCACAAAAGCACAGAGCAGACAGACAAACGGATGATACCGATGATGCACATCCCAAAGAACGCCGAGTTATTTTTATGTGAGCGACTTTGTAAGCGCTCGAAGCTGACTCAGTTTTCTGCATCTCCTCCCTTCGAGCCATGGGCCAAGCTGGAGCCACGCCAACCCAAGGGATGGAGGAAAAAGGGGGGGGGGGGTCTCAGAAAAGCCAACGTGCCAGGTCTTCTTCACACGGCTCTGCGTGAGAGTCCACGCTCACGCAAGCCATCTTGGAGCAAATTAGCGACTCGCGTTCTACAGCCTGGTGGCTTCCCACAGCTGGTCCATGCTTGGAGGAGCAGAGTTACGAGCAACATCTTAGCACGCACTTGGGTGGGATGGGATAGGACAGGATGGGCCCTCTCCCACCCCTGGCCTCACCCTCCATCACCATCATCACCCCGTACCCTGGTCTGTTATCATCGCTGAAGTCACAGCGGGCCAGAAGGAGGAGGGGAGTGCTGGAGTAGAGGAGGTCGGACCCTTCCCCACATCACTGATTCTGTTCTGCCAGGGAAAATCGAACTCCATCTCTGCAATTGGTATAAACCACTTTTTCTCTCCCCACAGCACGATCCAGGGCAGAAAGCAGACCCTCCAACCCAAAGACCCTGCAAAATCTTGGTAAAGCAGGGGGTAGCATCTCTGCCTCCGTCCTGAAGAGCTCCAAAAACCTCTTTTAAGCTGTCCGGGGAAGAGACTTTGCAGAAGTTCAAAACCACCAGGAGATGCCAGGGATGGTCCCTCAGTGCTCTGGTCCATGGATGTCCCCAGCCCCTGGATGCTCCCTGCTCTTCGTGACCACCCGGGGTGAAGGTGGTTTGCAGGAGACCCCCTCCAGTCGCCCCATTTGCGCATCTCCCGAAGGGAAGAACACTTTTTTTTCTCCCATGCTGCTTTCCACCCTCTCGTCCCTCCCGGTCCCAGAGCTGACACCACTCCCAGCCCCAGCAGCACATGTGGGAGGACCCTGCAAGCTTTCAAAGCCCTGTCTGGGGAGAGACGAAAGGCCGGTTAAACTCCTGGCTGGAGATGAAAGGAAACTCTCCCTCCGTGGCTGGAACGAGTTGCTGGTGCTTTGGAGTCGGGTTTGAGGCCCATTTCCTGACCGCCATGGCAGAAGCTTTCATTTGCAGAGGGACTTTGCTAACTAGCCACGGGGCTGCTGCGAGAGCAGATGTCCGAATCGTCCACAGCACGTCGGAGCGTCCCCGTCCCCGAGCACACCGGGAGGACGCCAGGCTCTGCAGGAGGAGCAGCATGGATGCTCCGGCAGCTGAGGATGGTGCTCGCATCCTCTGCATCCTGGCACAGCTCAGCGGGACCCCACCAAGCCTCGGGGGTGACAAAGCCATGAGCGAGGACGGGCTGCCTGGCCGGGGGGTGAGCAGAAAGGGGAGATTTCAGCTCCTGCACCAAGCACAGATGCACAGATACACAGCCCAGGGCTGAGGAGCGGCTGGCTGGGCGGATGCGAGCGACAGATTTTACTCATTTTGTCAAAGGAAATTCTATTCCGATTAAAACCCGTTTGATCTTGATGGAGAAGGGGGGGGTAGGGTGGGGGCAGGATTGGGTTTCTCTCCAATTGTTGGGATTTATTGGGCTAATGTATCAGCTAAAAGCTTCCAAGTAAGATTTAAAGGAGGGAAAGGCAAGGGCATGAGCTGCAAAATCTGGAGATGACTTCAAGGGGTTTATTAAAAAAAGGGATGCGCTGCACAGCACGGAGCAGGAAGGGATCAAGCCGCTCGTCCGGGGCCACGTGTACAGGCGGGCTGCAGAGCCAGGTGCCCTGGTACCCACAAACACCCCAGGACTCTCCCCTCTCCTCCCACCATGTGCCTGTACCCCACCGTTGTGTTGGGACGGGGTTACCCAGCGTCAAACCTGAGCCGGGCAGAGCCCGGGATGTATAGACAGTCAATATCAAATGGGTTTACGAGCGTGCATTACGCTGTGTGGCTGCCTGAGGGACAGAGCTAAAGGCGTGGAAGGTGTTGGAGTAATGTTTGGAGAAATAATTTCAGAGTTGGGGAAATACAGACAGACCTGAATGCACGGTCCTGGGCAGAGGAGCCCGAGGCAGGGGAAAAATCAGGGATGCTGTGGAGCCGATTCGAGGCAGACCCATAGGGAAAGGTGCTGGCTGGGGAGCAGGGCAGGCCACGGAGCTCCTTCAACCCCAAGTGGTTCCTACACTGATGCATCCCACTTCATCCACTCCCAAACCACTCGTGAGTTCGAATTCAGCAATTTTGGCTGGGATAAAAGGTCAAGTCATGGAAAATTGCAGCTGAGAGGACTTGGGGAGGTCAACCCGTGCATCCCTCTGTCCCCATGATGGATGGGTCATGCCTCTGCCACATCTGCAAACGCCCGTCTGGTTTGTCCTGCCAGCACAGGGGACCAGGAGTCCACACCAGCACCCCGCTGCCCTCACTAATCCTTCCCAAGCCCTGACCTACATCTGTGCTGTAGTTTAAGCCTATTACTTCTTTTCCCATCTGGACTGGACAAGAGCACATCATTCCTCTCCTCTGTAAATCAGCCCTCAAAGACCATGACCAGGTCTTCTCTCAATGGTTCCTTCTCCAGACCAAGCAACAAAGACACTTTGAGGCTCTCTGGAGGTTGTGCCTTGCTAGAAAAGCCATACCTGCTGCTCAACCATGCCAGTTGCTCCCTGCAGGTCTCCTTGCACTGCTTCCAGCTGCCACTAAGCAGGTTACCTGGTGGGTGCAGACACGTAGAGTTGGGCAGGGATGGATGAAAGCTGGACAAGGCAAGGAGAAGATCATCTCGGTGGAAAAACTCCTGAAGGAGGAGATGCCACATCACTGCCTGGCTTGCACGTAGGGCTGGGCTGTCTGCCTCCCGCGAATGCCCAGGCTGATTTTCCAAAAAGTTGATTTCTCCTCATCAAGGAACAAAAGCCCTCCAGCTCCTTACCTTCTCCTCCATCACCTGAAATAAAACGTTTTGTCCAGGCTGTAATGTAAAAGGGAACGTGTCCTGTGATGGAAAGCACTGCAGGGTTGGGTGTTTTCAGGGGAACTAGGAAGGTCTCATTGACGTTTTGGCTGGAGAGAACATTGTGGGTTGGAGGACATGGGCAATGGACCATCTTCCAAGGGAGGCTGGGATAAAATGTAATCTGAAATGAGCAATCATGAGCTGGCGTGGGTTAAATTTAATGGATAACTAAAGTATATGGGGTTTTTCGAGATGGAGAGAGGGAAAACCCCACTGAAAAGTTCCCTTTACAAGTAGAAGAAAAAGCATTAAAGAAAACAGCTCTTTCTTGAAGATCAGGTCAGGTTGGATGGGGCTTTGGGCAACCTAGGCTAGTGGAGGGTGTCCCTGCCCACGGCAGGGGTTGGAACTAGATGGGCTTTGAGGTCCCTTCCAACCCAAACCATTCTGTGATTCTGTGATGATCTCCACAGTCAGAATTGTCCTAAGCCAGGTTGAATTAGACCTGGCTGAAAAAGTTCAGCTCAAATGCCCTTTAGCTGTATATATAAAAAGAGGGTTAAAAAAAAGATGACATCTGTGCAGTGCAGATAGGATTGAGCTTAGAGATAATTTAGACACCTCCCCAGATTACTCCACGACGGAGGATGAGGATGCAGGAAGGATGCATCTCGAGGAGGAGTTTATGGAGCGAGCACCTTGGAGGCGAAGGCAAATGTCTGTGGGTATTGTGTGCTGTAGCACCAAAACCCCGATCTGTAATAAATATCATCACTTGGTGGAAAATAAAACCAAGTAAAGACAGCAAATATGGAGCTTTTACTGTCAGAAGGGCAAGAGGAGCAAGTGAGCGTGACCCCAGCGGTGTGCAAGGCTTGGAGGAAGTCTGGAAGGAAAAAAAAAAACCTATCAAAGATAGGGAGATAATTGGATAAAAATGGCACAGAACAAGCTCACCTTGGGGTAACTCGATAATTGTCTTTGATCAAAAATTATTTTCTGAACAAAGGCCATGCAGTAGATCTCCTCTGTCTGGACTTTATTAACACACTTGATAAATTGCTCCATAGGTACTTGTAGGTAAACTGGAGTAAACCAAAACTGGGTTTCAGGAAGGAGCAGGCTAAAGGGGAGACGTGGGGCTGTGGTGGGAGAGGGACTGCCACCGGCCGGGGTCCCTCAGGGTCCGGCGGGGGACAGGCTTTCGTCGTGTCTTCAGTTGCCTGAAAGCCAGGAGGAAGGTAAAAGCAATTTGCAAACGATGCAAAGTCATTGCAACGCAAAGGCGTTGGCAGCAGGGAGGAGGATCTGAGGATCCAAGTGCAAGACCTCGATGTATTAAAAATTAGAATAACAAAAACTGGAACAAAAACATAATTTCAACATTTGGAAATAGAAAACATTTCTTGACGATGTCATCTTGCCACCACTGGCACTTGCAGTGTGGACATCCCATTTTTCCCCAATGCCCTTCCTGGGTGAGGCTATCTCCCAACCAGAATCTGGCTGATCCCATCCCACCAAGCAAATCTTCCCCAGGGTGGGAAAACAAACAAAAAAAAACCCCCAAAAAACCAACCCAAAAATCCAATTTGGAAAGGAGGAGGAGCAGCATGCATTGGCCTGGTGGGCTTTGGGGTGCCCATCCCACACTCTGTGCATCCCAAACCATCTCCACCTCCCAGGCACTGAGCTAATAGGGGAGAAATTTTTATTTTTGGAGGGCTGATGTTTCACTTCAGAGCCCTCAGCTTCAAGACCGAGCTACCAACCCACAAGATTTTTAATATAATTATTCCCAGAATAAATTCTCCCCCACAAGGCCTTTAAACCACTGAACTGTGTCAAGGAGCTGTGGGCCAAGAGACATGTCCTGGCACAGCACTGGCTCAGCGAGATGTTTCCAGCCACATCAGGCGTGGAGTAAACAGGATCTGGTGGAGGATCTCACAGCCGAAGGAGGAGGGGAAGGGCACCCGTTTCATCGCTTGCCTCTTTGTTTGCAGTCGTGTTTTACACTGCAATGACCATCCCAGTTCATTCTTGGTTTTTTTAGCCCTTTCTTTGTTTCTTTACTCTTTCATTCCTGGTTTAGGAGGAAGATAAGCAACGATACTTCCATGAAAAGTTGCTGCCAGCCCAGCTCAGCTCCAAGTCCCAGGAGAGAACCAGAGTCCTTCAAGCCAGCTCCCAAACTGCAGAGTAACGTCCGCGGAGGTGCCAGGACCATCCGATAACCTCTTTGCAAAGCTGTGGTTTAGCTCCTCTTGGCTGCACATCACCCCTCTCCATAAATATTGTCTCAAAGGCTCTTCCTAGATATTCCACTTCAACCCGGCAATTTTCAGCCTCCTTGTTAAATATTGGAACCATATTGAACCATTTTACTCACTTGGTTGTTCTCCAAACTGAAAGATGTCCTAAAAATAACTATTCCCAAGTTCTGTGTGTGATGCTCAACCCCCCCCCCCCCCCCCCCCCGACCATGGCTGCCTCCCAGCTCCGTCTCTGCTTCGGTTAGCTTATCCCAACACTAAATCAGCTCAGTTGGGGACTTTTAATCCCGCTGCTAAGTTTTACCAAATCCCACCTCTGCCTGCTGACTTGTGAGGAGCACCAGGCAGGACCATGAATTCCCTTGGGAAGAGCATCAGCCTGGCAGGACTTAGCGCTGAAGATGATGACCAGGAGGACCTGGTCTGGGCTCAGGTCCGTGAGTCCCAGCATCCATTCAGCTTGAGGTACGGCGTTTGGAAGCAAGGAGACACCTCTGGGGTTACTTGTTCCAGCAAAGAGGCCTTAGGCAGGGATTCTTCCTTGCCATGCTCCCCTTGGGCAGGTTGTCCTGTCCTCTTCACCCTGTCCAAACCCAAACTCACACTCAGGATTGGGGCTGGATGCAGCAAGACCTTGCAGTTGTCCCTGCCATGAGTAGGGTGCCAGACCAAAAAACTACCAAAAGGTCCCTTTTAGCCTTATTTTATTCTTTTAACCCACACTGGCCATGCCAAACGCTGTCCCTGCCTGCCATGCCCAAGGTCACCCCACCTTACCACGTCTGCTGCAACCCTCCACCCATCATGTCCAGCACTGTCCCGTGCCCAGGGCTACCCCATACTTGCCAGCTCAGCTTGTTGCTGCATTGGCCTCATCCAGCACCACCCCTGAAGCAGTAGCTATCCCAACCTCTCCTTTTTGTCCAAACCCACCCCATGTCTCGCTCCAGCCAGCTCACGATGGCACACAGCTCCCTCCTGCTCCCATCAGCACGTTGCGTGCAAGGGCTGCAGTTATTAAAATGGTATTTGGGGGATTTTTTTTTTTTTTTTTTTTTTTTTACAAGCAAGAACCAGTAAACAAAGAGCAAATATGTGCTGAGTCGGCTCCCTCCTCGCAGGGCGGGCCAGCTCCGCTGCAAGGCTGGGGACGGCGATGGCAGCAAACCGTGCATCCAGGCTGAGGTCCCCCCTTCCTGGCAGGAAAGACTTGTAGAGGAGTCCCCTCTCCCTTGTTCTGCTCTGTGTTGCAGACAGATTCTCCTCCTCAGCACCCACGCTGCCAGGCAAGGGGTCCTGCATGCACAGCTTTGGCCAAGCGGCAGATGAGACCCAACGTGGCACCATCAAGCTGGATTGATGAACATCCCTGCGGGAACACGGACCCAGCGTCCGGGCGGTCTCCTTGGGGAGACTCTGACCCTCCTGCCTACGTGGCTGGTCCCTCCTAGCACCACGCTCCTGGCCCAGCCACGCTCGGGACCACCCATGGCCATCTCAAGGATGGCTGAAGACCTCATTGCTTCAGCTGCGTGGAGCCCCAGGCTCTGCCCCATGGCTTAGAGCTGTTGGACGCTCCTAAGCACGGCCCCAGAGCCCGCTTAGAGGACACACAGCCAAGATCTGTGGACACAACACAGCGAGGACAGCGTCACCCTGGCCAGCAGGTACTGAGCATCCTTCTCCACCCAAACCCACCTTTGAAGGCCCAAGTTCAGCAGCTCCAGCGAGGCTCCTCTGCGGAGGCCTCCACGTCTGGCGAGGCTGCAGTGCTCGAAGCCTTTGAAACGCCGCTTCCGTCCTCCCCACATCTTGAAAGCAGATTGCTAAAATGCAAAAAATCTGTTGTTTTTGTTAACGTTGCTTTGAATATCTTCAAGCACTGCTCAGGCAGGAAGGTGGGATCAGGGCCACCGATGCGGGCAAACAATGGACCTTCTGGGAGGGTGCCGAGACCTTGACAGTGGGTCTTAGCAAGCTGTTGGAGACCTGCGCTTCTGGTGAGACAGCAGGCTGCCGGTAGAACTGTGCTTCATGGTGGGGCTCCTTCCAGCACCAAGGGTCCTCTGCAAGCCCCAACACACGTGCCAAATCCAGCAGATGCTGCCCGGTTTCTGAAGGCTTCCTTGCGCAGCCAAGTGCCAGGTGAAACGAATGTTGCTGCTCCTCCAACTAAGCGAAAACCGGGCAATTGCATGAAAAAGGTCCTGTTGGATGGTAAAGCCTGGTCTACCCTGAGAGCAGGGCTGGGATCACCATGACTTTGGGGAGCCTGCAGGTAGAGGAGGGCTCTCATGGCAAGATGATGGACTGGAGTCTGCCCAGGGGGTTGCTCTGGCCCTTTAGAGCCACACAGGACCTCTGCTCCCCTCGTACTCCAGCGCCAGAGGGAAGAACAGGTAATTTGGGCTCAGGTGCTGCCCCGCCTGGTTTAGAGCAGGGGCTGGAAACCTTTCCCCAGGAGAGGAGAAGGCTTTTCCCTTCCTGACCGAAGCAGTCAACAGCTGCTCTACCCTTCCTTTAGAGGGTGTCTGGATCCACCGAGCCGCAAAACCCATCCCACAGCACGGGGTGGGGGGAGACTGTCGCTTAGGGGGCTCGGATTCCCCACTGCAAACCAAGCACAGAAGGGAGATCCCCTCCCTTCATACCTGCTCCGACCTTTGCAGCCACCCTGAGGGGCAGTTTCGTGGCTGTGAACCCACCAAGAGAGGCCGTGGGATCGGAGAGCATTGCATGACACCCAGCGCTCCTGCGCTGACGGCTGGGAGCAGCGTTGGTGATGCCCAGTGGGTACCTACACCCCCAAGCATCCCGTGACGGGACCCACGCTGGGCTCCACACGGTCCCTGCTTCAGGGGACACCCAAGTTCATGGTGACACGGTGCTGGACCCGCTGCAGCTCTGAGCTCAGCCCCTGGACCTGACACAGGGGAGAGGGTCAGTGGGAGAAATCCCCCCCCCAGCACTCACGTGGCATCCCCGGGTGTGTGTCCCACAGGTCTGTCGGTCCTCGTCACCTCCCCGTCAATGGCAGAGACTTGGCGGCTCCTCAGCAGAACAAAACCAGCTGAGATTTTGGCAAGAATGAGCCAGGAATGGTGCCAGGAGCGACCTCCCGGTGCAGGAGCAGCTCCCGGAGCTATCTGTCAGATCCCGGTGAGGGATGGAGAGCTCCAAACTGGCCTGTGGTGGCTGCCGGCCGCAGCTCACTGCCCCGCCGGACCCTCCTGTCACCCTGGGACGGGGTGTAGGTGTGAAACGAGGACTTCTGCAGTCCTCAACCTGCAGGAAATGGGGATCTTGGCCAGGGCGGTGGGGTCACCGCAGTGGGAGCTGGAGGTCCCCAAAGGGGTCCAGCCTTGTCCCCCCACTGCAACAGCCAGGAGACCTTCAACCAGACCCCCATCCCCACGATGTGGGTGTTGTGGGGATGCAGAATCTTGCTCCGGGGGCGGGGGGTGGGCAGCTCCCCCCAGCCATGGCCTGGCGACTGCTGCCCTCCACCGGCCACTGCCCACCCTGCACCCATGGGTGCTCCCAGCCAGGCTGGGTGCTTAGCCCCGTCTCCCACATCCCTCCCACGCTGCTGCCAAAAGCTGCAGGCTCCGGGGTGGGGGGGACCCCACTGCCCCCTCCCATTCCCTGAAGGAGACCTCTCACCACTCACCCCAGAAAGCCCCCAGCGAAGCTGCTCTGGGGCCCTTCAGAGAAGGCGGCCGGTCACACCACCAAGGACGCGGCTGAGCCTGGCAAACTCATTTCATTTGTAATCAGAGCTGGAGCGGAGCTCGCCATGCAGCAGCACCGGCTGACGCTCCCAACCACAGCGCTGCGGAGCCTTGGACTCTTCCCTCCTGCAGGAAAAGCATCAAAGGGGAGATTCCGTCCCAGCGCTTCCCAAATTTATTCCAAATGTTCCAATTATCGCGGTCTCCCACCAGCCGCCGCACTCGCTGGCAAGGCTACAGAAAGCAGACGATCAGGAATCGAGATGCAGGGGGCTCACCCCAGCACCCCAAACCGCGCTGACCCAGGGGACTCGGTCACAGGTGGGGGCACGGGGGCCTGGTCCCAGCATCAGCGACGGGACTCGTGTCACCAGGCAGAACCGGGAGAGGAGCTGCTCGAGGTCTCGCTCGGTGCGAGGTTTGGACAGGAGGGATCTCCACGAGCATCAGCCCACGACGAGGGCGTGCAGCCACCTCCGTGCCAGGTGCTGGGTTGGAAGAGCAGAGCAGCGGATCCCACCAAACTTCCAGCCGACCTTCAGCACCGAATTTAAGACGTTGCTTTACATTTCCCATCCCTGCTCCGCTTCCTAAAACTGCCTTCTCCTTCCCAAAAGCCCAAGAGGAAGGAGAGGTGCGGGATTCCCGTTTCCCCCTCCTCTGTCCCCAGTGAACGCCGTAAGCGCAGGCGCTGGAGATCCAGCGTGGAGCACGCTTACCAGCTGAGACCACACAGGGGAGACAGGCAGCTTGCTCCGAGACCGCAGCTGGCGTTCGGGCGAGAGCTATTTTTAGACAATCCCGGCAATTTTTAGACAATCCTAATACCAGAACCACAAGCACTGAGGGAAGCTTCTGCGCACCCGGAGTGGATTTGGGAATCTCACCTGCGGGCGCAGGGGTTTGCACCTCCCGTGTGATGCCAGGCGAGGTTGCTCAGGTGTTGGGAGCAGGGGCTGCAGGACGGGTGCCTCCACGCAGGAACGGGTGCTGCAGCACCCTTTTTTCCTCCATCCTCTAGGAAAGCGATGGCTTAATCCAAACTCCTCCGCATTCAGCTGGACGCAGCCCGGATGAAACGTTGTCTGATCCACCTATGAGGTTAAATAAGCGAGTGCCTGCGCTGTCTCTCTTCAAGCCGTGGAGAAGGCAAGAGAAATCAGAGGGCAACAGGGGGGGAAATAAAACAAAGAGCTGCCTCTGATAGCTGGGATCGTCACCAGGCTAATTAGCCCACGCTGATGGCAAGTGCTGGCCAAGCTGCTGAGAGGGACTGGGAGAAGGTTAAGAGACCAGGATTGTCTCATTCTAACAGCAAAAATAATAAAATCTGGAGGTCCCAAAGAGGAAAAAAAAATAGTTAGCACCCTGTCCCCGGGCAGGCAGCACACGGGTTTTCACAGATGAAATATTCCCTCCCCTCAGACTATTTTGAAGTTGCAGTTTGCTAAAAAGGTGGCTGAGTTGCAGCTCCTGCAGACAGCAGTGGTGACATGCCCGAGGTGGGGATGACTGCGGCTCAGAAATCAGGATTCTCTCTCCCATCGCAGCAGATTATTCAGCCGCCCCCCCCCCACCTATAAGCGTCTCTTCCCCTCGGCCGTTTGCTGCGGACTACGCACACAGTGTAGTTCAAACAGAAAGGGGCTGGAAACATCACCTGCTCAAAAATCCCTTTGTGCTGAAGTCCCAAAATCCAAAGGGATTTGTGGTGGAAAAAAAAAAAAACCCAAACACTTTAGGCATCACTACCTGTGGATCTGGACGTTGAGAGCACTGATAAAGGTGCAAGGGACAGAGCACGACAGAGTTAAATGCTGGGGCTCCGCATCACCTCGAAAAGCAAAATGTTTTGTACAATTCACCCCTGTCCTTCCCACAAAGAGCGATGCTCCTGCAGGTTGTCACCAAGAGAGGGAGAGAGACAGAATTTAACAACTTGACAGGGAAAAATCACCCCAGACACTGGTTTGGTGAGAAAGACGACTGTATTTCTGCTCTTACTGTGGTGTCACATACAAGTTATAGTGTGGCTTAGTACAAGGAGACACTGGGATACACACAAATGAACCCCACTGTGAATTACATCGTCCCACCGCAGGACCAAATCTTACACCAAGCGTGCAAACGAAGCATAAACAATGTAAAAATATATTATATATTTACATACACAATCTTTTAAAAAGCTGAGATGCAAGTATAAATTCCAGAGCTAAAACATGTCAGGGAGACGAGAGGGGTTAGATTCAGCGAGCTGTTTGTAGGCAAATTTACAGTCACAAAAATAAACTTTAAAAACCCCTGGGGGAAGCCGACAGGACTTTTGGACACGTGCCCAAGAAAGGAGCCCCTGATGTCCCGTCACGCAGACGGAAGGGCTCAGCAATTTAGTGACAGACGGGGACGATGCTTGGCGGAAAGCAGCGACACAGCTCCAGCACTCTCACCAGAGTCGGGATTTCTGCGTCCCAAGAACGCCACAACCCGGTTATCGGAGCCGGGGCTCGCACCGCGTGGGCAGCGTTGTGTGACGAGAGATGGCTTTTATTGAAACGACCGATGCTAAAACCACTTGCAAACCCCTCAGTGGGTGCCACGGCTTTGGGCAGAGAAGCGAGATGAGCTATTCCGTCCTCTGCTAGGCATGCCGGCAGCCTGACCTCAGCAGCAAGGGAGATTTTAGCATTTAAAAGCCCGAGTATTAGTCTCCTAAGTAAGCACATGCCACATCGACAGCCTTTGGCTGGGTTTAGCGACTCCGGCAGGTGCCCTGGCAAGAGCTGGCTGCAACCTTGGTTTACGTGTTGACCTAAAGGTGTTCCTCGATCTAATTAAGTCACTTGAGGATCTTCCTACCCAAGAAGCCAGGGAACGCTATCAACAGGTGCTGGGAAACACTTCCAAAATCCCCTCAACAGCTCAAATGAGTTACTGCGTGCTTGAACCACTCATCTTCCCAAGCAAAACCCAGAGCAGCGAAGGCGTGGATGGAGCCTTCGAGTGTGGAGAGGGATTCACACACGGCTAAGTCAGAGCACACCGCTAGGATAAGGTAACAAAGGACAGTCCAAGATACTCCCCGGCAGACGGCTGCGCAAAACCAGACCAGGAGTTTTGTGTGTGGCACGAGAGAAAGCTGGGCTGACGTCAGAGCACCTAGGACCTTCCGCTCGCACCTCACTTGGTCACAAACCCCTGAGCAGGTCCCTGCCACACAGATTGCCAAAAAGGCACTTCAGGGAAGGCTCCAGCAGCACCCTGAGAAGCAGCAGGACAACCCTGTCTGGGAGACTCCTTCAAACGCCTGCCTTGTTCACCTTTCCAGGGGCTTCCTCTGCCTCTCTTCTCACCCACCTACAGAATTATTCATGGAAGTTGCCATTTCCAGTTTGTAGCAGCCAGCACCATCGCCCCAACAAGGCAAAACACTGGCCTGGATTCTGCCAGAGCAGCAGCCCAAAACCTTTACCCAGCCTGAAGGACGTACAGTTAACAAGGATGATGTTGAAGGTTTCAAGCTTCTCAGGGTAGCTGCCAGCAGGGAGCACAACACCGGGACTGAAGAGGCCAGTAAATCCACTCAGGTTTTGGGTTTGTCAGAGCAGTGCCGTGCACGGATGAAATGCAGAGGGAAGGCTTCACTGCCATCAGGCAAAAGACGTGCTGGTCAAGCCCAGCCGTTTCCCGCACACCACGAGTGTAGACCTGTCACCATTATGCCGGTGACACTTGCTGGGAGCTGACCCTGGGTACCTTTCGCATTATTGAGTCCCATGTCTCCTTCCCTCTCTCATCCTGCTGTTACAGAGAAGCTGAGCAAAGAAAAGGAAACATAGTACTGCCTACAAAAACTATTATTCTTTTTTTTTTTTTTTAGAAGAATCGTATTCATGTTTCTCCAGAGGTTCAGGTAGGTAAGCCTTTGCCCAGCACATCTTTCACCCAAACACCTGATTCGACATGCTACAAATTTGAGTGTGAAATATGGTATTAAGTTCCTTTTTAAAATGATCCTGGATAGCAGCCAGAATCAGCATTCTCCACCTCTGACAGAGCCTTGAGATGACTAGTGCTCCTCTGCTGCTGGCCTGTCCCTTGGGGCTCATCCAGACCACAGGAGAGAGCTGACTTTGTGTACACTGTGTAAAAAGAAAATACCAGAAGATGCGGGGTACGGGCTGAAAGGTACGTAGGGATTTCTGCTGCAAAGGAAGGCTCATCTCTCCCTCTCTCTCTGAGGAGCAGTGCAAAAGGAGCTGACTTTCACACAGCAGGGTTCTTTGCTCCACACATCTGGGGCACTCACAAGGACAAGATGTCGGGGTGCTGCAGCCATGAGGTACGAACCTCCAGCTCCTGGAAGGCCCAGGACTTCCACCCGAGAGCTGCCCTGCACTGGGAGCAACCCAAAGAGTGGATCTAGGCCTGCTGTGTGTAAGCACGTGGAGTCTTTTGCCTCACCACCAGACACAGGGACTCCCAGGGAGGTTACAGAAAGACTAGATTGACATAATTAGCCAAACTTTAAATGGTTGAGTAAAAGCAATTAGGAAAAACCCCTACTGCAGACAGACAAACCAAGCAGCACTGGGTGGGTTCCTTCTCTGCCTCTCGTACATCTCTTGTGTGTACCATGCCTTTGGGGGGCAATTCAAACATCCAGCACCTTCAGAGAGGATTGAAGTCCAAGCGTTAGAAGTCACTGAGGATACTGATGTCTGCAAACTCGTTCCTGTACCGGTAAGCGTACAAACTGAGCAGGAAGGCCCATTTCAAGGAGATGAAACTCCAGACGCACGACAGGTAGTAGCTTCTGGGATCAGTCAGGGCTAGGAGAGAAAAGGATACAGATACATTTAAAAATCCCATTTATCCCTCATGCAGTCCCACCAGGAAGAACTCAACTCAGCCTCCCAGTTCCTGGGAGCTTTTCAGCCTGCAGCTAAAGATCCTGTTCTGCAAGCGAGGCTTAGGCAGTGCCTTAATCCCAGCTCTCTTGGCCCAGACCCCTGCCACAGGAGAGTATTCCGGTCACAGTCTGAAGAAGGTCGTTACTATCTCCCGAGAAGCAGACCCAAAGAGCTCTAAGGTCACCCATGCAGCCACCCCAAACTCTCCTTGCTTAGGAGAGGGATGAAGTCCACGTGAATTCCTGGATGGCAGAAACATGCAGCTCAAGAAAACAACCTCACCCTGCAGTTCTTAATCTCTCTCACCCTGCAGTTCTTAATCTCTCTCACCCTGCCTTACTACTACTCCCTTCTCCCCCACCACGGCAGGGAGAGAGGAAATCTGCACATCTAGGGGGAAAACAGAAGAAATAAAACATATTCTCCTTCTAAAAATGCTTTTACCGGTTGTTGTGACTGATATTTAACACATAATACTGGTGCACTTCAACCTGTACTGCAGGTCTTCAATACGTGATAATCACGTTAGTGGATGACATGAACAGACTCTTTTTAGAGAATCTTTGCAAATCAACACATTTCTTCTTTATCTATTATAAAACTGCCTCTACTCAGGGATTACTTTGAAGTCAAGTGGGTATGGTTCTGCTTTCTGAGTGCATGTCAGCAGTCTTCATGTTTATTTTGAATGTTTAGGGGTTTTTTGCTCTAGTTGTCAACAATTTGGAAATACACTTACGTAACCTAATGCGGAAAATAATTCCACCTCTAAGTACAAGGTGCTTGGTCATTATTAAAAAACATAAAGGTAGATAATTTTTTTGAAGATTACACAAAGCAATACTTACTCAGTAAATCCCACTCATTAAATGTATCAGTCCTAAACCTTCCATACATAAATAACCATTGCAGATATTCTACTTTCCCCCAGAATTAGGGCTTTCCCTAAAATACCCCCATTTCCCTAAAAAAACCCTCCAAATATTTCCCCCCAAAAAGTTTTCCTCGTATCTCCAAAAAAGGAGGTAATGAAAAATATTTGGTTTTCTTTTTACGTTTGTCTTTCTAACGATGGTGTACAAGTATATTTTCATAGCCTTCCACCAGGCTGAAGCGCTCGAAATCTCCACGGGGAGTGTATTTAGGTTTTCGGTGGGTTACGACCCCAACACAGCTTGCCTACCACCACGAGTACAACAACAACAGGATTCTTAGTGGCTATCAGCCCAAATGCAGCAAGCAACAAACACAGACAACTTCTAAAAAAAACAAACCCCAAACTTTCTCTCTTTGGTCTATTGCCAAGCAAATACTGGGAGTAATTATGTGAACCCTCCTTTGACAACGTTAAATATTTTATAGCAACACAGCTTTATATGCTGACTAAGTTTAGAAGGCATTTTCACCCTGCTGACTCGTGTTTGGATTTCAATATCCTCACCCACCTGCTTTATGAGCGCTGAAGAGACAATGTTTAAGAGCACTTGCTTTATTTGTCCTGGAAATAAGTAAATTCCAGTTCCTGTGGGAAATAATACTGGAAAACGGCTTGCCAGCAGTCCTATAGACTAGGCCTATTGAGGCAGCTATCAAATATTAGAGGATGCAGCTATCAAATATTAGATGATGCCCCAAGACAGCGGCACTCATCGGGCAGCAGAATTACTCATCACAGCAGAAAAATGAAATGCAACAGCATTCTTGCAGCCCAAAAGTCTCTCAACACCTCGCAGCAGAGATGGCAGGAGCACCCCCGGCTTCAAACCCAGTTCTGCTTTGTAGGCTTTTCTGTTCCTTCAAATCCAATCCCAGTAATCCCAGCATCGCTAGTCATTTCTCCCAGTTGCCTATTGTAACAAAGTACTTACACTGGTGCTTGGTGATGGCCAGAACGAGGAATGTGCAGAATCCCACCACTGAGAGAGCTGAGAAGAGGATCCCGATGAAGAGGAAGAACCTCAGCCCTTTTAACCAGGTCCTCCAGTAATCCTGCACATACATCACATGCGTGATTAGGGCCCAGAGCGCCAGAACACCTGCTCAATTAGACAGCAAGGGGAATCAGTACCGTGCATCACACTGCAACACAGAAAGGCGTCTAATAAATACACATCTCGTTAAACCCCAAGGAACGCTAATGCTTCGTGGCTGCGTCCCCCGCAAAGAGAGGGGAAATACCCGAATAAACGGCTGCCTGCGCAAGCATCGCTCTCCACCACCACCCCAGCCTCCCCGTTTTTGCTTTAAGATACAGATCTTGATTACAGGCTGGCCCAGAAAGGACTTGGTTCATTGAATGGTTCCCCCCAAAATAATGTTTGTTTTCCTGTTTGGACCAGACCCATTTAATGCATACTCAGGGCAGTTTTACTTAATTCTCCATACAGCTTTCAGGACATCACACAAGCCAAGCGCTTGGCAAGAATTAGCACATCTCTTCGCAAAGGCCAGGCAGCCCCTTCTACACATGGAGACAATGATGAAGAGCACCACTACGTAACCACTGATTTTAGACACCTAAACCAAGACGTACTGGACCTGTTCAGTACTCAGGGTTTCACATCATGTCTTTTAGCTCCCGCCTATCTCTAGTGAACGTCACAAAGAATCCGTTTATACAAATCCCCTCCAAACACTTCAAGTGGTTCAAGTAAAGGGGTGTAGAAGTTCAGCTCCCAGATGATTCATACACACAATTCCCACTTATGGCAAAGCATGCTAAGCATGTTTAAGGTGGCCTAAAGCTAACTCTGTACTTTTGGGTCTGGCCCAAAATGCCTGGATTACATAACCGGACAGATATCTGAGCACATATAGTTTATTTATTTTTTATTTTTTTTAAAGACCAGCCAAATTCACTCTGGCTTTCATAGCAACAGCAAAAGGCATTTTCTTAAGCTTAGGTGACAAGTCCATAACCAAGTTTCAACTCCCTTGTCAAAAGGGAGGAAACGGGAGGTTAAAAAAAAAAAAAAGGATGAAAGCATCCAAATAACAGCTGTAAACAGTTTCTGCTATGGGGAAAAACGATGTCTTGTTCTAAAAATTGCTACCTTTTTACCACACTTCTGAAAAAAATTAGAAGAGACACTCAATACAACTGTCCGTTCACATGCTTAAAGCCTGTCAAAGTTTTTATAACCGGCCAGAACAAGGCTGCCTGTCATTCCCCATAATACAATCCCAACTACAAGCAACATCGTCAACTCCAATTATAGCAAGCTGTTCCTCTGTTTAAAGTCGCAGCGCTGAAGAGTATGACTAAATCTCCTTAAGCTGCTAACTCAGCCTATAGTTAGTGCCACTTTACAGACTTAAAACATTTGACTCATTTTGGCAAAGACCTTGGCGGCCCTTCTGAAATGTGAACCTCCAGTGGTGCAACTAACTGGCTTGTATTTCTCTTTTGCTGCCACCTCCTTTCCAGATTTTATTTAAAGGGCAGCAAGGGGAAAAAAAAAAAAAAATAACACCAGGCTGCTTTATATGGTATCCTGCAATAACACAGACCTCCCTCTGCGGCTGCTTCTCAACATCAAAGGAAACGAAAAGCAGCCTTGCCCACTACAAGATAAACATTTTAATACTAAGGACAGCCACGCATCTTGCCAGAGCTCATTTGTTACTGGATATGGTCATTATACCCAAGGCTTAAAAGAACGTACTATAGCCCAGACAAAACCAACTGTGTCAAAACCGATAGCTGAGCACAGCTCGGAGTCGCCCCACAAACCCGCTGGACTTGCTTTTCAGCTCCCAAGCAGCTTTCAGCTCCTTTCTAGCAGGTTTTCTGTCCTCGCTGGCCACACGGACACAGGATGTGCTGCAGGTGCACGGCAAATGAAGCTGAATACACACAAAGTCAGTTCCAGACTAGACAGGAGAACCCTGGCAATGCTTTTTGCCTCTTCAGTGTCTTGGGACGGGGCAAAGAAAGTCAAAATACTCTCCATGGTGGCCCACAAAAGAGCTGGGTGGAAAAAGGACAACCTTCAAAAGAAAAACCTGATAAAAGCAAAAGCACTCAGGGTGAACTAAAAACCCGCGGGTCAAGTGCTGATATCCGGGACAGATGGAGCTCACAGACTTTTTATCACAGCAAACATGCAAGGCAGAATCAGTCCATTACTTCATCTGGTCAGACCTGCTGTACCTAAGCAGTGTCTAAGCGTGTTTTCTGGCTTCGGCAGTGAGGATTTTAATTCTGAGAGTCTCATCAAGTCAGCTACAGATACTGCTTTCCATGACTGTTCAATACAGGCTAGCACTACACACACGTCCTAGAGATCACAAAGCTGGCAGACGCTATGTTGGAGTTCTGCAGATGCAGAAGACGATAATTGCGTTGGCAATGCTTTTCAAAAAGCCTGCCACGGGATTTGGTGGAAAAGTCTATCACTCAGCTTTCTAAACCACCACTTCCCCAACTTGGTATTACCTTTAAGCTTGTTCTCGAGCAAGTTCAACTCACTTTAAAAAAAAAAAAAAAAAACACAACAGGGAACTTGCGTTTTTCAGTCAGCAAAACAACCTGTTTCCCCCCCCAGGCGCTTTCAGATGACTTGGCACAATTTATTTGAACTTGCTGAGTCAAGTTGCTGGTGTTTCCACACCAAAACTGCCGCTGATACTCTGAAAGCTCTCTGTGGCAAGAGCAGAGGCAGCACATGATCTTCCCCCTGACCCTAAAGCCTGATGCAGCACTTGAAGCTGTTTGGCAAACCGTTGCGTTCAGTTAATTCTTAACATCTGGAGTAACTGCCCCACACGTGAGTAAGCAAAAAAAGGCTCATGACAACTTCACCACGCGCTGAAGGACAGAGTTTGGTCACACGGTCATTAAAGACAGGGTATCTTTTTACAGGCAGCTCAGCCAACATCACATTCATTACCACGTGAAATAGAGGGGAAAGGAGTCTCCTCTAACTCCAGCCGTACGCTCGCCTCCTCTCCCTTACACCCCTACGGCAGTCCAGTCCTTTGGTGGGTCTACACAGCTTGCAGAGCAGTTGATTTTTCTTTTTTTTTTTTTTCCTTTAAAATGGCAGAAAAGCATTCCAAAAAGTTAAATCAGCTCACAGCACTGTCTAAAAAAACATCAACACTGACGTAAAAAACACTGACAGTATGCATTCAGGGACAGGTAAGAGAAATGAGAACTGGACTTGCTTTTTCAATTAATTTGCTCATCCTGAGCTTGTGAGATGATACTCGGACAGGCACTCAAACCCCACCAGCGCTGCTCAGAACTAGGGAATAGGCACAAAAAAAAAAAGCGCAAACCCACCATCCAGACGGTGACAGATGCATGGCAATTGAAGGAGCATCCCAAGTGGGATGAAGCTACATAATAGCAGGGCATAACAGACCAAACTCTGAGTGTGAATACACGGGAAAAACAAACAATTATTGCAGGGAATCTAATTTAAGCAGAGTATATTGCTAAATACAGTTATCACTAACCAAACACAAATACATGAAAACATGTACTTTTGCTAAAAAGCCTTCTTTAAGCTAACTGCTTATCTACATGCGGCATTCAGCGGGGAAGAAAACCCCACGCTATTTCTAACTTACTCCAGAGGAGAAGTGTCCGTGAATGCTGGAATGGAGCATTTGATTCATGTTTAATTCAACTGAAACTGGGTTCAGAAAAAGAAAAATCACCTCCTATTCACCAATATACATAAGGTAAGGGGTGAGAAGAACAAATTAGTTGTGCTGATTTACAGAAAGGACTTTCATTATCACACAGAGAAACTAAAACCATATTAGTATTTTTAGTTAATGTGAAATCACTCACTTTGTAGACCTTGAGAGTCAAAGGTTTGCAGGTTTAACACAAACCCATCGGCTCTATGTAGGCAACAGAAGAGCAGCTAGCTCATTCAGCTGTACAAGTGAAACAGGTTTTACTGGAATAGGAAATAAGAGTTATGTCTCCTTTAAAGTCTGGAATGATTAACTACAGGACCTGCCGTTTTTCACCTCGAATTCCCCCCAAATCCCCTCCTCCTCCACAACCACAGTCGTATTCTCCAGTGGAATTGCACTTTGCACAGAAGCAAAACCTGAACTTGCAGACGTAGCCCTGGAGTAGCAATGGTGACGGTCAGCTCCAGTTACACCGTCTGCTTAAAATAGCGTCAGAAAATCTTGCACCCAGAGAAACATTTGTCTTGGTGGATTTACCCTGCACATCATGGTTGGAATGACCCTAAAATAAGAGCCGCTCACAATAAGACACAATCAAGGGATTTCCGACGTAGAGCAACGGGAAAATTACCTCTAAATCAAAAACTAATTATCCCAAGTACACAAAGCTCCAGGAAAAGGAAACTGGATCAAACAACCATGAGTGCATCTGAAACAACAGTGACAGAGGCAGGGTTTTTAAAACAAGAGTTAGCAGGTATTTTGACAAGACAAATTCATATTTAAGATACAAAAACTTACAGCATACTTGGAACAAGTTTAAATAAATTCTAAAAGGCAAGTTCAAAAGCAGGCTCGCCCTCAGTCGGTAACCTAGTACAGAAAAACACTAATATCTAAATATTTTGATAAGCCCTTTCGAAAGTTTGGCATACTTGAGCTCAAGTGAAACAAAACTTTCCCTTTCTCCAAACATAAAACCAAACCCAGTGACAAACAAAAGGTTTTCTCAGACCCCTGCTCATCACTGCCCGATTCTTCGGTCCCAGTAAAACAAGTTGCATTGTTGACCAGGAATAACAGCCCAGCTGCCTTCCCTGAGGTCAGAGCAGCCAGAGGCCAAACGTGTCAGGCCACGTTTGCACGCCGTGGAAGGACACTGTGTACGACACTAATGGGCGTTACAGATTCTAGGAAAAAACAACAAATGTGCAAGGGAGGCCAAAAACCCAAGCAAACACGTAAGACGCAGAAGCTATTCCGCAATGAGCATTCTTATTCCAGCATTCTGAAGCTCAGAATGCGTGTTGATGATGGCAAACAAAACGACAATAAGAATGAAAAACAATATTAAAAACTACTTGTGCAGTCCTGGAAAATATGAAGCCTATGGTGACCAATTAGAAGAATTTTTTTCAGAGTGCTTACAAAGCCTTCAGTCATTTTCCATCTAAACAATCTTTTTTTTATATGCTCTATTACTCTAGCTGAGGCATTAGAAATACATACTCTAAAAGGAGCCTGAGCTTCGCCATCCTACGGTTGTTTTGCCATTTCTAAGTTTTGAAAACTTTGTCTTGTCTGCTTGATTCTCTGAAAGGGTAAAACATTTTCTTCCGGGAGCTAAAGCCAAGCTAGCTCAGCCTCAGCTGGTTTTGGAAGAGGTTAAAAACGGGTTTTCTTAAACAGCTCTTCTGCCAAAATAGCTGGGGATCAACACTGAAATATTTCCAGCTCTCGAAGGAGAGGAGTCTTTGGAGTATTCTAGTACAAAAGTGGTTTTCACTTGGCAAAATTTCCCTCTGGACACGTGCGATCCAGTGCTTTACTATTCCAGGCCGTTTCAGTTTGGAGGAAAGCAAGATTGGGCCGCACACATGGGAGAAGAAAATCTGGCGTTGCGGCTTGTCGTTCAGCACCGAGTCGGTCTGCTCAGCTGTTTTCAGAAGCAGGAAACAAGATTTACAGATTTCAGATGCTCTGGGCCTCTATCACTCACATCTCAGATGAAACCAACATCACATTTTCCAGCACATCAGCAGCACTTACAAGGGACTCATTCTCTCCTTGCAGCTTCACTAAATTACGATTAAGAGTAAGCCACGTGCAATCTTTTCTGCATTTCCTTTTAGCATGCTTTCCCTCCCTTTTCTCCATTCCTTAAGACGATGGACTAAAGGAGTTGCGAGCCAAGCCTTAATTGACCAGTATGTAGTATTTTATATGCAAATCCAAACATTTAAGAATGTTTTTACTTCATAACTGCAAGGCTTTTTGGCCGTGCTATTCTAGCCCTGGCTAGGGAAAAAGCCAATTTGCATAAATTTATCTAGCGTACGCGAGTTAGATTAGTTATCAGTCTTCAGAGAATCACTACTTTTGTACGCGACAGATGCTGCGTTCAGCATAAACTAGCTTCTACTACTTTCACTTATCAGATATTTTTAAAGTTTCAAATGTCTGAAAAGTACATTTTGTGTTTCATCTTCCTTGCAGCTGCTTTAATATCTGTTCCACATTATATTCGCAAAGCACAAGCTCTGTATTTTGCCAGAAATATCTGAGCAGCTTGGAAACAGCCAATAAAGTCTCTTTGGAGTGGAAAAAAAATAATCCCTCTCTTTCGATTAAATTTAAGGAGAGAAGATACATACACAAGAACATTAAAAGCCACTCAGGAAAGGGCTGGATACATCCTGAAAACATTTAATTGCTTTCTTCTCTTTTAAATTGCCTCTGGCAGAATAGAAAACATGAGAGTTGCTTAGAGATTCATGGCCTACTTAAAAAAAATATTAATTTAAGGCAGTGAGGGGAGAAGGTCAAACATACAAACAAGCAGTAAATTATAAAAGCCACTGTGACTAGCTCAAAATTAAATGGCAAACCACCGAGACAGCCAGTATTAGCTCAGGAATGACTTTCTGGGGCCTGCGATTAGTCAATTAAGTTGCTGTCCCTCGGGTTATCAGAAGCACTCGATGGGGTGTTTCTGCTTCAAACAAGGATATGATACACAGGTCTGTATCTAATTTAAGATGATCCCAAAATTCCCAAGTATGCATGCCCAGAGGCATATTTAAGATTTTGAGGATTAGTGAGTTGATTTAACTAGGCATTGCGTGGGGGGTTTATTATTCTGAAAGCCAACCGGAAAGACTGGAAAGGTAGTTTGCTCAGCACCTGAAATTACACGCTTCTGGTTTCATAACTAGAGGTAACTCAGGGCGCTTGTTACAGACTCATCAGTATGTGGCAATTTTCCCTCCACAGAACTTTAATACTAGAACTTGGAGTAAATAGATATCTAAGTCTTTACTCTATAGGAAATGTAGCAGAGCAAGTAAAAGTACAAGCAGCAGCGGAGGGCAGATTTCAATGCAAAATGTAGCAGGAAAGGTTCTCTAGAAGATAAGCAAAAGATAAATAAACTGATTACAAAGATATACATTCCTGATTGCAGACAGGAATCAGAAGGACTTCTTACAGAGAGGAAGTATACGGATAAACACCCTAAACCACACGTCCCCTGACAAAGCAAAGGAACATCAACAAAAGCTGCAGCAGGCTGCAATCCATCTCTCCAACACAGGCAAGAGAAAAGCAACGACAAACACACAGGAGGTGATGGGAAAGCCAGAAGGATAGTTAAAACTAGATAAACATCTACAAACACACACTCCCAGAGAAGGCTGGCTGGCAAAGCCTCAGCTTAATCAGAGGCCTATTAACGAGGAACTGCTGCAAAGCTGCCAAATACACTAGCCTAAACAATTTTCTGCCCCCCACACACGGTGTCAGAGCTCCCAGCTTCAACAACCTGACCTGCAACTCGCTCTCAGGGGGCTCGGATCCCTTTTTGAAGCCTCTGAATGAAAAAGGCACATATAAGCCCCCAAAAAACCCAAAACACCCCATTTGTGCTAAAGACAGCACACCTCCAGCACAGGGGTTTGATGTCACAACAACATCGCTGCAGCAGCGCACACGCTGCACCCCAGGACTTGAGCTGCGTCACACGTTTTGGGGGAGAAACCGTCTTTCTGCATTGCGTTATCCAGTACGACATGCAGAAAGTTGCAACAGGTTTATTAGCAGACTGAAGGGCACAAAACAATACCTGACAATTAACTTGGCAACATCTACACAGCGGAAAATTTCAGCAGCTCACCCACCACTTCCTTTCCTGCCATTCTCTGCCAGTAGAAGTAACTACTAGTTAGCGCGTTACAATAAAAAACCGGATGATTTAATGAAGTACGCCAGAAACAAACCAAGTGAACGCCCTGCTTACCTGAAACTGAAGTATCCACAGTGTCTAAGCATAACGCGAACCTCCTACACACCGCGATTTTTTTCTCATGACAGTCTTACTTCAGCAAGTAGCCTTTGCTTCATTGCACGGAAAAAACATGGCTTTTTTTTTTTTTTTGGCTACTCCTCCACAACTAAACAAGCAACCACTTAGCTCTCTACCCGTGCAGGCTCCAGCGTGCAGGATGTGAAACGTCGATTTGTAAAGGCTAGCAATGAACCAAAGGCACAACTTGACTTTAACATTTGTCAATGTTCTGTCATTAACAGAATGACTTTAAAAGGTCCTCCCATATATGGGTTATATTCCCACTCCTTCCTGGCCCCTCTGTTGTGGGGATAACGACGTTTGTGAGACAGCGTACTACATATACTCAGTTCAGGGGTGGCAACCTAAAAAAAAAAGTCTCATCTCAAACCTTTGGAGCATATTTCACCTATTGAGACATCGAGGGGGTCGAAAAGTCAAGAAGAAGGGCAGGAAAAAGCAGCCGTGCCTATGATGACAGGAACCCCTTAAATCAGCTTCGTCTAACACCAAAACATACATTTCTTAATCTGTTTCTCAGGCTTTGTGATCCTACTGTGACTCTACCTATAGACATTTCAACAGATGTTTGAGCACACAAATTCATAGAGCCCAACCTAACAAGTGACCGTTTTTTTTTAATTTTGTTTCTTGCTTACCTGGCTCCTCGTTATCTGAACTAGCTCGAATTACCTAAACCTCCTCCTCTCTGCAGACAACTATCTAAATAACCTCAGCACAGACAGCGCAGGGTGGTTCCTCCCTCTGCTTTCTCACCAACCTCCTTCTAGAACACGGACTCCCAAAATTCCTCTGTGAACACCAAGACAGCACGCGCATGCAGCATGAAGTATTACTTCTTATTTTCTTGTGCATTTCTGGGGTACAACGCCGCAGCTTTCCTCGTGCCACCTAGTAGAGCAAGATAAACATGTTGGAATTGCTTAATTCCAGCTGGAATGAAATCTTTTTGGAAGGAGAGGAAGCAGAGAGACAACCAGAACCCTGTGCCTCAACTGCTCTGACAGCACAGCAAATACCAAGAGGTAGCCAGGAGCGCTGGCGTTGCTCACACACCAGAAATAAGCCAGACTCTTTACAAAAGTTTAACTCCTCCTCCTCCTCCAGGTGTTTACTCATTAACTAAGATCCACAACCAATGTAGGCATCTGAACCTCACTGATTTCAGTGAACGTTAAGATGCGTTTTACAGCCTCTGGCCTGTACGACAAGCAGCCCAAACACTTATTTCAGAGCGTCTGGCACAGATGCTTTCAGCAGGTATAAACATCAGGAGGCTGGTGCTTTTCTTTTCTTTCCTGAAAATACAGAGCACATGTAAATATAGGTTGCCAGACCAAAAATTTACTAGGAAATTCGGCAAAGCTTTTAACTGTAACTTTGAAATGAAATCTTCTCTTCAGTCACAACGCTTGCTAGCACGTGGGGCTTACTCTGACAGCCACGCGCAATTTTAGCCTCAAACTTCTACAAGTTTTTGCTCCATAACATTGTGAGTTTTACAACATCATTAACTAAAGCTCTTCCACCACAAACAGCAAGTTTGCTAGATTTCGTTGCAAAACCCTTCTTGGGACCAAGACGACAACTAGAATAATTCCATCTTCACTAGTGAGGTTATAAAATACACAAATTAATTTCCTTTTTCCTAAGGGATGAGCAACAACAGACGCAGTTAACGTGTCCCATAAAGCACGGTTTTGCAGTTCAAGTTGCAAATACAGCCAGACACTGTGAGCTAAAGTCTCCCAAACAGATTTTTATTCAAAGTCATTCCTTCACGGGCACAGCAACTCCCTCCAGGAGGTCAGGAGTTCCTGGGGAGGTCACAAAAGCATCACCTGGAGATTTCCCAAAACGGAGCACAGCCCAAAAAAAACCTCCATCCTGCTGTCAACTACCCTCCCCGCCGTAGGGAGCTTTATTCCCCGCCACGCACCACGCGCCCGGTTCTGACAACTCGGCCACGGCGATTCGAAGACAAGGGACGCGTGGAGGTGGGGGCATCGCCACGCGCCGGCAGCCGGGCGTCGAGGCCATCCCGCCGCCCTGCCACGAACCGTTGCTTCCCTCCGTTTTCAGGCTGCTGGGTGATTTTTGGGGAGGTAAGAACACACACCCAGGCGGGGACCCCGGGGCGGGGGAGCTCTGGGCTCACCCACCCTCCTGGGTGCTTTGAGGGGTCCCCGCTCACCCCCGCCCCGTCCCCCCTCACCCCAGGGACCACCTGCAGCAGCACTGAGGCGAAGCCACCCCTTCCACAGCCCGTCACCCCCAAGGGAAGGCGCTCCTCGCCCTCACCCCCTCCCTCAGCACCCACCGGCGGGCCCCGCAGCGCGAGTTACCTCAGGCGACGGCACCCCGGCCGCCCCCCACCCACCCCCTGCAGCTCTCCCCCCGCCATCTCGTACCCGAAAGCCCCCCCGCCGCCGCCGTGGCGGGCTGTCGGAAGGCCGGAGCCAGGCTCCAGGTGAAGAAGGCCGAGAAGCCCATGAGGGCGCCGGCCGCCGCGTAGGCCAAGCGGAGGGCGAGCTGCCGGCTCACCGCCATCAGAGCGCTGCTGCGCCGCCGCGCCGCGCCGCCCGCCGATCACCCGGCCCCGCCCACCGCCCCGCCCCGGCCCCGCCCCGCGCCAGCGCGCCCCCTGGCGGCCGGGGGGACCGAGGGGAAGCCCGGGGAAGGGGGCGGGGGGACACGGAGGGGGACGACACGGGGGGTGGGGAGGGGGGGCGTGGGGGTCACCGGGGTGGGGACACGGGGGATGTAGGGGTCACGGGGGTGGGGACACGGGGGTGGGGGCAAGGGGGATGTGGGGGACACGGGGACACGGGGAATGTGGGGGTCACTGGGGTGGGGACACAGGGGTGGGGGCACAGGGGATGTGGGGGACACGGGGACACGGGGAATGTGGGAGTCACTGGGGTGGGGACACAGGGGTGGGGACACAGGGGATGTGGGGGACACGGGGGGGGTGTGGGGGTCACTGGGGATGTGGGGGATACAGGAGTGGGGACACAGGGAGGTGTGGGGGACACGGGGGGGTGTGGGGGTCACTGGGGATGTGGGGGATACAGGAGTGGGGACACAGGGAGGTGTGGGGGACACGGGGGGGCGTGGGGACACGGGGGTGGGGACACGGAGGATGTGGGGGGCACGGGGGGCGTGGGGACACGGGGGTGGGGACACGAGGGGGTGTGGGCGACACAGAGGGGGGACATGGGGAGATGTGGGGGACACGGGGGGACGTGGGGATCCGGGGGTGGGAACACAGGGAGACGTGGGGGACACGGGGGGGCGTGAGGGATGCAGGTGGACGTGAGGGAGCAGGGACACGGGGGGACACAGGGGACATGGGGGTGTGGGGACACGGGGAGCATGGCGACACAGGGGAGCGGGGCCACGAGGGTGTGGGGACACGGAGGCGTGGGGGGTTGTGGAGGCACAGGGGGGCACGGGGGGACAGGGGGTCATGGGGTCAGGTGGGGGGACACAGGAGGCATGGGGACACGGGAGGTGAGGGAGCACGTGGGCTTGGGGACGTTCTCTGCGCGGCTTTCGCTTCCTCTCCCGGGGAGTTTTCCTTCTTCAACCAGCACCATCCTGCTGGGCTGTGGGATTGCGGTTTGGGGACACCTAATAAAAGTTCTTAAGTAGTTTTGGGGCTTTTCTGTTCTCTTTTTTTTTTTTTAACCTTTTTTTTTTTTTAACCTTTTTTTTTTCTTCCCCCCGTGTTCTGATCTGCCGGCTCAGTTTGGCCGCGCTTAAACCCAAGGGGCAGAGACTTGCAGCGATGATGGAGACAAGAATGGGCTGTTTCCACCTATTTCGAATCAATTATTAATTGCACTTATGTAAGCGGCACATCGTCTGCCGCCCAAGGACAGCAAGGACGGATGCTCTGCCCAGAGCCTGGGAATCCATTACTTGCTCTGTTCCAGCTCGTAATGTTTTTTCCTTAATTTTCCGTGTTTAGTCTCTACCAGGATGATCTTTCCAGGCCTGGGAAAGTGCAGCTTGGCTGCCGTGGCTGCACGCAGAGGAGTCCCTGCTCTAGATGGCAGCAGCCTCCTTCCCTTTCAGCCTGAGACATCGCTGAAACAACATTTCCCCTTCTCTTCCCTCACTCTTTACCCAACGCGAGGTCTTGAAAACCACCAAGGACGGACTTTCTCCGTATATCCCACGTGAATCTCTCTGATTTCAGCCTCCTGCCACGACCCACCATGGAGAACCTGGCTCCATCTTCTCAATAACCTGCTCGTAGGTGCTCAAGGCTGCTCTTACGTGTCCCCACGATTTTTCTTTGGGTTGAACAAGCCCCATTCCCTCATGGAGAAGCTCCAGCTTCCAACTGCCCTCCAACCTCCAACCGTCTCGGTGGCCTTCTGTTGAGTTCTCTCTGGTTCATTGATGTCTAGATCATACTGGTGGCCCCAAACCGGACACAGCACCCAGATGTGGTGCAACACGTGCTGAGTGGAGGGGAACAAGTGACAAACCGTCAGAGACCACGGGGAGGATGTGGAAGAACCTCGTTTTTTGGAGGACGCGAGGATGCGGGCAGGCGCGGCGTGTCTGCAAAGGTTGACGTTCATCGGGGCTGAGGATTCAGCTCCGTCGGTTCAAGAGCAGGTCATGGGATCTGAGAGCGGAGAAAATGTTTATGCAGTGTGACCAACCCGTGAAGCCTTATCACATTCTTGGCTGGAGAATCGGAAAATTCACGGGGGAGCTCACCGCAGGGCTCGGAGGAGAGACGGCATTTCTCGGAATGCGCCGTGGGACGTTATTCCGCGCGCGCACCTCGCGCCTGAGATGCTGACCGTGCGTCGGTCACGCTCACTGGTGAAAACACGGATAATCTTGCAGCTCGTTTGGGTTCAGCAACGCCGAGTGACAGCCTGGCACATCCCGGGGCTGAGCACGAAAGACTCGGTGACATTAATAAAATATCAGGGACGGATGGATGGATGGATGAATAAAATATTGGGATGGATGACTGCGAAGAGCTGCTTGTCCTGGGTGCCTTTGGCTGGGGGAGGGACATGCTGGTAGTGGGTTTTTAGCGTAAAAGCCTTGAGATCTCCAAAAAACCTTCGTTCCTGACACCTCCTGCAGCAATCGCAGGGATTCGGATGCTGCGTGCACGTACCCGAAAGCGCAATAAGCGGCGTCAGCAAACGCCAGTCAGCTATTCTGTGTCAAAACAGGTAAAATCAGCTCCGTCTCCGTTCTCTCTGCCCAGGCTCTTCTCACACCTATTTTCCGCCAATTACCCAGCAGAAATTTGGAGACGGCTTCTGTAGTGTCATTCCAGCTCTGCTGAGTCTGCCCGAACGGCTGGTGCCAAAGACAAAAGGATTTTGCGGAATAATTTTTTTACGGGTAGAAAACCTCTCTGACCTGATCAGAAACAATAAAGTCTGGGTGGGGTTTATTTCTGTTTTGTTTTTTTTTCTTTTTTCTTTTTTTTTTTCTTTTTTCCCCTTTTTCCCCCTTTTTTGCTTTTTTCCTTTTTTTTCCCCTTTTTTCCCTTTTTTCTTTTTTTCCCTTTTTTCCCCCTTTTTTCCCTTTTTTTTTCCTTTTTTTTTCCTTTTTTTTCCTTTTTTTTTTTTTTTTTGTAGATGATCAAGGTTCAAATGGATCATTTAGGGAAGATCAGGCCACAGCAGAAAGTCATCCGGAAGGATTTGGGGAGATATAATAAGGGGAGCAGGTTTTGGGGAGCAGGTCTATCCCTTAGACCAAGCTCAGAGATGGTCGATGTGTCTTTTAAAAGGCTGCGGGAGCGACCTGGAGACCACAAGTGGGTCGATGTGTCTCCGGGCTGGGTGATGGGTTTGTTCCCATAGAAAACAGCAGGGCAAGGACATGGGTAAATACCGGGAAAGAGTAAATGCTGTTTGGGAAAATGGAATAAAGTGGCCTCGTGGACGTAATGTACATCGATTTCTAAAGAAATCCATTCTGTTGTGCTCCTTCACCTTTGCTGATGGGAAGGAAATGACTCTCCTGCGTTAATAACCAGAGAGATGAGACTCAAGAGCTGGTGGGAGATCGGGTCCCCCCCCCAGGCACCCGAATCTGTGTCAGTGCATCCCAGCACCGGGCACGGGCGGACGCGAGGAGATCCCGGAGAGCTGCTGGGGCAGGTTTGGAGGATGGGTCGGCTCAAGAACGCAGGTACCAGCTCGGATGTGGAATAGGACATGGGAGCAGAATCAACGTGCAGAAATAAGTTGGGCTGCAGCCGACACCAACCAAAAACCGATGAAGAAGCAAGCAGCGCGTGCGTCCCTGCGTCAGAAACAGGGTGAGAGCGGCGATGCTGTTTGCGATAGGCACCCAGGAGGGGCTGACATCACCCTCGGTACGCTGCTGCCGTGCGTGTCCGGGCCAGCCGGCAGTGAGAGAAACGGGGCACTTCGGGGCGTGAGTCACCTCGTCCCGAGGTAAAGATCTCAGCCAGCTCAGGAGAATCGCACCCAAGAAGCGATTGCACCTTAGCTCCCTGCCAGCACCGTGAAGGCAGGTCTGGCAGCTGCCACGAGCGTGCGCCTCGACGCCTAAAGAGTCCGGTTTGGGGCAGCGAGCAGCTTTTTGATGGGTTTGGTGTTACAGTGCACGAACATGTTGGTCCCCGGGTGGAGCAGAGCTGCCTGGGTTAGCATCCCCCCCTCAGCAAATGGGATTCTCTCCATCCACGGAGCAACAAACCCCAAATCTGCAGGAGGTAACGAGAAGCTGAGCGTGCACGGAGGTGCCCGGGGGGGTGATCAGTCCGTAGATCCTCCTTCCTTGGCCAGGAGAAAAATGCGATCACCGGACAAGGGTCCTGCACCGTGTCCAGCTAACCACCAGCTTTTTGGGGGGATGCTAAGCTAGAGGAGATGTGGTTTCCACAATTTCCCGAGCTTCTGCGTCACCCTTGTCCAGAAACGCGTCCGTTCTTGGATGAGATGAGTTTGGAGCATCCTCAGCCAAGCAGAGGGGCAGGCACTCACCAACACATCGGAAGCAAGAGCAACCTCAAGCTGGGATTAAGATGATTAGAAGCTGCTGGAATTTGCATGGCCTAATTAAAGATTCACTGAGCAGACACAATGAGTGGAGCCGGAACAGCTAGCCCGTCGCTCGCTCCGTGTTTCCCCACGGACAACTCTGGGTCACGTTTCAGGCCAAGATTCGGAATTACATCGTTAGGGAATCCCTGCTCTCACGGGATCGGGTGGGAGCTGTGTCCCCCCAGCCACGTGGGGACGTGACAGCCCCGGAGACGGTGGCAGCCGGGTATTTTAATGCCCAGTTTACTGCAGAGCCGTTCGTTTTGCTTCGCGAGCAGTCTGAGGCCGAGTTAATCCCAGCTTCGCGTCCTGGCTGACCACGGGCAGGGGAGGGATGGCTGCCAGCCGCTCCGCAGCTTGCAGGGACCTTTTCCAAGCAATTTATGGCTGCTCCGCATTAGCAGAAGCCCACGGCAGCGGCTGCTGCCCACCCTGGGACATCCCCACCCCGCGACATCCCCACCCTGGGACATCCCCACCCCAGGACATCCCCACCCCGAGCGACTGTGGGTGGCTTGGCTCCGAGGGGTGGAAACCTCCGAAGGCGGATGAGATGGAAATGAGCAAGCGGGGAAAAGAGGAGAAACCGCTTCAGATGCGAATACAGACGTTCCTGTTCAACAGCTCGGATTTGGCCTGCTTGCATTTCTTAACCTAATGATATTTTTTCACCTCTTGACCCAAAACAGGCTTCCCGGCTCCTCGGCATTGCCCGTAACAGCAGGCAACCCCAGATGGGATCTTAATTTTGCAGAGATTTGGACCTTGGCCCTTTTCCCCGCTGCCAGCACCTGGTGGCCAGGTTGCCCGGAGCAGAATCTTTCTCCTGGTTATTGCTCCTGCCTTGCAAAGTCACAGCAACAGCTGGGAAACAGCCGGATTTACCGGATGAGGGATCGCCTTCCTCCTCCTCCCTCCGCCCCGTGCGCCGTAGGTGGGAAAGCTGGATGGTGGCTGAATCTGGGAACAAAAGGAGGAAAAACATTCGAGATGGGGGTAGCCCTGGCTGTTTTCAGAGAGCTGGAAACAGGCTGGTATTTTATCCCACTCATCTCTTGCGAATTTGTCCTTGAGGCTTTTTTTTTTTTTCCCCTCCTTTAAAGAAGCATTTCATATGTGGGAATAACTGGGAAAAAAACCCCAATGATTTAGACCCTGTGAATATTAAAGACTCAAAGACAAAAGGAAGAAGGAAAAGTTAAGGAAATGGGGAGGTCCCAGCCCTTCCTGGTTCGAGGGAGGGTTGCAAATTCTGCCTTAAAATGGCCCTTTGGGGAAAAAATAGTGGTTTTCCTTCTCCTCTCATTATTCCTCCTTTAAACCCCCCCACAGCTGCCCACCAGTTCCTCACGGTCTCCACGGGCTCCCACCCAACTCTGTTCACTGTGAAACCCGCGGTGCTCTGTAATTCAATTCACTGGTGCTGGGTCTCGGGGGACGTGGTCCTTCAGATGCCACCAAGCCGCCGTGTCTCAGCATCTCCCTGTCTCGGCATCTCAGTGTCCTGGTGATTCCGTGTCTGTCCTGGTGATTCCGTGTCTCGGTGACTCGGTGTCTCTGTATTGGTGTCTCCTAAGTGGGTCTAAAGGACTTTGTAAGGCAAAGCCTCTTAATTTGAACATTTCCGAGGGGCTGCAGCCGTCGCATGAAGGAGCAGTGTGTTTGCAGCAGGGACAGCTGGCCCTGAGGCTGGTTTTTCTCCTTGGGTTGGTTCACATCCATAAACTAACATAGAATCATAGAACCATAGAATGGTTTGGGTTGGAAGGGACCTTAAAGATCATCTAGTTCCAACCCCCCTGCCGTGGGCAGGGACACCTTCCACTAGACCACATTGCCCAAAGCCTCATCCAACCTGGTCTTAAACACTTTCAGGGATGGAACATCTTTGTCGGCGACACGGACAGTAGGATTAAATAGCAAGTTTAGTGACAACACCAAGCTGGGTTGTGTGGTGGACATGCTGGAGGGAAGGGATGCCGTCCAGAGGGACCTGGACAGGCTGGAGAGGTGGGACTGTGCGAACCGCATGAAGTTCAACAAGGCCAAGTGCAAGGTCCTGCACGTGGGTTGGGGGATCCCAAGAAGAACTACAGGCTGGGTGGAGAATGGATGGAGAGCAGCCCTGAGGAGAAGGACTTGGGGGTGTTGGGGGACGAGAAGCTCAACATGACCCATCAATGTGCACTGGCAGCCCAGAAAGCCAACCGTGTCCTGGGCTGCGTGTCCAACAGTGTGGCCAGGGGGTCGAGGGAGGGGATTCTGCCCCTCTGCTCCGCTCTGCTGAGACCCCCCTGCAGTGCTGCGTCCAGCTCAGGGGTCCCCAGGACAAGAAGGACATGGAGCTGTTGGAGAGAGTCCAGAGGAGGCCACAGAAATGATCCAAGGGCTGGAGCACCTCTGAGAGTTGGGGTTGTTCAGCCTGGAGAAGAGAAAGCTCCGGGGAGACCTTAGAGCCCCTTCCAGCACCTAAAGGGGCTCCAGGAAAGCTGGAGAGGGGCTGGTGCCAAGGGCAGGGAGTGCCAGGCCAAGGGGAATGGCCTGAAGCTGCAGGAGGGGAGATGGAGATGGGATGTGAGGCAGAAATCCTTCCCTGTGAGGGTGCTGAGGCCCTGGCACAGGGTGCCCAGAGAAGCTGTGGCTGCCCCTGGCTCCCTGGCAGTGTTCAAGGCCAGGTTGGATGGGGCTTTGGGCAAGCTGGGCTGGTGGAGGGTGTCCCTGCCCATGGCAGGGGTGGCACTGGGTGGGCTGGGAGGTCCCTTCAACCCAAACCATTTGGTGGTTCTGGGATTCCATGAAATTAGACCTGCCTGGGACCATCCTGTGCACCCAGACCCGCTGGTGCAGGGGTGCTGACATCCACGCGTGACAGACTGGGTTAGGATTAGGCTGAGGTTTAGACTTAGGCTGAGGTTTAGACTTAGGCTTAATCTTAGGCTTAGGTTTAGGGCTAGGGGTAGGGTTAGGGTTGGGTTTAGGGCTGGATTTGGATTAGCAAACGGCCCTTTGCCCCCCGTGCCAGGCAGCCGCACACCTCGCAGCTCTGCAGACCCGATGGCCACGGCTGCCCGCACCCCCCTGCCTGCAAAACCCAACGCAGCCAAGGACGTGGTTTAATCTTGCTTTTTCCCAAGCGCAATCCGCCACTTCTAGCCCAACCGTATCACTAATTGTTTGTGATTTTGAGATATTTTGCCTGCAGAGGGAGGTGAAAGCCATTGTTTTCCGGAGGGCTGATGATAAGCCCTCGCTGGATTCAGATCTGAAGTGCTTAGAGCTCTTCAGAGACGCAAATCTGGGAATCATGTTTCAGGAAGAGTTGGGAGAAGCAAACTGGGTATGGAAATACCGGGAGAACAAGATGCATCACGCTCAGCAAATGATAATTAAAGGAATATCAAATGCAACAGCCTGGGCGACTGAAATCTTCCTGCCTAAAAGAGCAGCATCGCTTCCCTGGCAGCATATTCCTGCTCAAATTAAAATCCAATTGATGAGCCTAAAATGGTTAATTTGGCTATAGCTACAGCTAAACAGCTATGGCTAAAATAATACCGATATCTGTTTTCTTTTTTTTAAAAAAAAACCCCCGTACGATAGCTTGTGTTAATTCAAGAATCGCTGCTAATTCTGTACCAATTAGGAGATAAAACGCAGAAGCGGAACCGCTTATTAAATTACAAATCATGCAGACTAAATCCGAAGATTATTTAACGCCAAGTGTTTCAGTGAGACACTTGCAAAACTGTGTTGGAATAATAATGTCAGTGTGGAAGTAGTATTAATCAAAGTAATGAAAATATAAATTAGGAAAGGCTTAGCCAATAAAAAGGAAATATATATAGTTTGAGGAAAAGAAATACATAAAGTAGCTACATTAAAGAATAAACCAACACGCTTAGAGTGCAGTAATTTAGAGCCGTTTTCCCCAGAATCGTATTTTCAACACCAATTTGTTATCTTGTCCTGGTAAGCCAAAGAGATGATAAATAGAAAAGATTTCTTCTATAACCACCTGCCGGCAAATACCCCCATCGCTAATACAAACAGCTCAGCCATTTCTTCTTGACCTTCTTCTGTGCAAATGCACCCAGGCCCTACCACTAATTTGCATGAAACCGTGCCAAAATAAGTGGGTGTCATGGAAATATCAGCATTTAACTCCTTCTACCTTTGGGTAACGATCGCGGGCTGGGAGCCGGGGCGGGGGGAAGGACGTTTCAGCATTTTGCCGCCCCGTACGGCCGCGGTTCCTCTTTAGGACGGCCCCGGAGGTTATCAACATCCCCCCGCGCTTCTTGCCATCTCCGATACCGCGATTCGGCGTTTCCAAGCTCTGTCGCGTGCTCCAACGACCCGACGCTGGTGGCTCCTTATCTCAGCCGCCGAAGCCCCTTCGGGTTTTAATGCCAGGCTCCGGTTTGCTGCAGCGATAATCTCGGCACGCCGGGCGCAGAGGCGATTGAAATGCCTCGAAGTTCGCAAAGAGATCGAACTAGCAGCTCCGGGAAACGCGTGCCCATCGTTTCGGGACGAGGGAGAGGTGAGAGGGTCGTTGGTGAGATGTGACCTTGGTTTGCGAGCGCATCACTGAAACGCTTGCAATTAAAGAATCTGGGAGCAGCATCAGCGTTTGTAATTTAAAAAAGCGATTCTGGGTCTGTGGCTTAGCCCCTAATTGCGGCAGAATTAACTTCTGTTCGTCAGCCGGCACGGAGCTGTGTCTGAAAGGTGAGGACGCGGGGTCCTGCCGTCCCGTATGCGCTCGGGGACAGCGGCAGGGAGCTCGGTGGCTCCTCGTCCCACCGCTGCCGGGGACGGTGCAGGATGCAGAGACACAGCAAGAAACTGAACCTAAATCCATCCCTTTTTTTTTTTTCTCTCTTTCTTTTTTTCAGGCCAAATAAACCCCCATCCTTGCACGGCCAACAACGTCAACCCAAACCCACGGCACCCCCGTGGAGGTCACAACACCCCCGTGCTGTCGCGCTCTTGCACGTGCAAACCCGTCGCCCCGCTCCCGCGAACACCTGAACCCCGACAGCCGCCCACCGCTGGCACGGCTCCGCCGGGTACCCGGTCCTCGGTGGGAAAGGCCAGCCCTGGAGCTATAAAGAGAATTATCCCGACATCTCCCGAGCTTTATTCAGCGCTGACGCTGGGCGTTTGCTGCTTTTCCCACAGAAAGCCGGGGCCGGCCCGCTGCGTTCCTGGAATGCTATTTTATCCTCGATTTGATTTACGAAAGAGCCCGAGAGGAGCCTGGAGATGGAGTGGGGGGGGGGGGGGGCTTTAAATTGGCCTCGTAGATCTTGCAGCAAGAGGGAAAAGGCTGGGAAAACATTCCGGAAAACGCCCGGTGAGGTTTTTGGGGTGGGTTGGAAGGGTCCGAGCTGCCAGCGGTCCCCACCGAAGCAGCATCCCCCGGTGCGGGCGCAGCTGGGGGCTCAGCGGGGACCCCCTCCCTCTGCAGAGCTGCACCCCAGCCCCGCAGCAGCACCCCCTGATTTTTCTTCCTGCCCATCGCTTTCGCCCCATCCTCCCAGTCCCCAGCATCGCCCCAGGACAGACCATTTCTGCTGCCACCTTTATTTATGCTCAGCTATTTAAAGCTTCAGGCTGTAGGACGCGTCTGGCCGCTCGCCCTGGGAATGCCGAGACCCTCAACCGAGGAAACGACCGCAAAATACGGCTGCTGCCCCCAACCCCGCTGCCGACCCCACCGCCGACGGGGACGGCTTCGCCGTGTGCCCAGACCTGGGTAGCCGGAGCTGCAGCGAGCCCCGGGCAGGGGGGGAGCAAACATCAGCCCTACCTGTCGCCCCGCAAGCCCTGCTCTGATTTACAGCCCCTGGGAAGGGGCCGGGGAGGGTTTCCCAATCCTGCCCATGGGGTTTATTGTAGAGGTGCTGAGCGGGAGCGCTGGCCGCGGCTCCCAGACCTCGGGGAGTTTCTCATCTCCCGGGGAACAGGCACGTCTTGCTGGAGATTCGGCTCCGGGTAGCTGCCACCGCGGTCCCTTGGTGATGGGGGGCCGGTGGGTTCATGTCAGAGCAGCCCTGAAATTAGTGATTTGTGCTAACGAACAATGCGGGGGGCGACCGGCAGGAGCGAGCCCTTGGCTCCAGCATTGCTGCGGGGGTTAAGGTACCCACGGCGGGGGCATCACGGCCGGGCAGTAAATCGCAGGGAGACGGGAGGTGACAAAGCAACAATCAATCATTTGTGCCCTGAACTACCCATAAAAATAGGATTTTTTTTTTTTTTTTTGGTCAAACCATGGGTGATAACAGCTTTTCTTATGAATTACCCGAGTCCTGAAACACATAGATCAAAGCCTGGAGGATTTTCTTAAGGGATGTGCATCGCCCCCCCCCAGCCCACGACACTGAAGTTCTGAGCGCTGATGAGATTTGAGGGGGTCGAGCAGCCGTTTGTACCGACACCAGCACCACCAGTTTCACTGGGCAAGATCTGAGAGCAGCAGCGAAAAACTCTTCCTCTGCCAAGTCACCCGGCTCCGGCAGGTCCCATAAACCCAACGCGCTCCGCACGAAAGGCACATTTCCACGGGGCCAAGCCTGCCTGCTCCGGGAGATTAATTATTATTCAAGTGTAGATAAAACGAGCAAGTTAAATACAGCGATAAAGAGTTAGATAAAGCGGAGCTGCTCTGTTTGCGTTTTATGGCAAGGCAGGAGCTCTCTGCTCGGAGCTAACCAGACTCGGGCAGCTGGTGCAGCCTGTTGGAAACGCGTCCCTGCGACTGGAACCGGTGGCCCGGCACGCTGGCCGCACGCGCGAGTGCGGCTGCGGCATGGCAGCAATCTTCCGACGTTCCTGCGCCTTGTTTGCACCTGGAAAAACTGCAGGGGAAGGGCACGGGTGCAGCAGCCGGGTTTCTCAACGACTGGGAGCCCACGCTGGTCGTCGCCGGTCCGGAGATCTCTGCCGTCGGATGAGCGGCAGCTCAGCGATACCCCTCCCCGTGCCGTACGTCGCTGGCTCCGGTGGGCTCTGTCGTACGGCGCTGCTGCGTGACGCTCTCACGCCCCATCCCTAAAGCATCTGACTGGTCCAGTAAAGACAGGACACTGGGTTGGATGGAGTCAGTTCAGGGTTTCCAGGGCTGCGATCCCTGGAGATGCTGGACCACACAGCAGCCTGTGGTGGGATGCTAACGCCCGATTTCCCAGGGGATTCAGACCTCCAGCAACACCCCCGGCGCACAGCGGCTGCGGGATCGCCACCCCGGCTCCCCCCCACGCACCGTCCCGCTCCCCGAGCGAGCGGGGCCGCTCCGCGCCGTTCCCCGCCAGCACAGCTGCACCAGCCCCAATCTTGGAAAATTTTCTAAACTCCGCCGGGGCTGGGAGCCGTTCCCAGGAATGCGGGGTGGGAGGAAGGCGGCAGCAAAGGGGCAGCGAGGGTGGCGGGGCACCCTTCATCATCGAATCTAAACTGGGATGGGGTGGTGGAAGCATCAGCCACGATGCGGGGAGAGGGAGAGGAACTGCCCGCGGTCCTCGGTGCGGCCAAGGCAGGTGCCGTGTGTCCTCGGCGTGTTGCGCGGCACCCGCACGCAGCCGTTCGGGTGGGGTTTCCCCAGGGAAATGCCGCTCCGAGAGCCTCCTGCCTTCCTCAAACCTCTTCCTCCTTCTCTTAATTGGCTCTAATTTGCATGGGGGGGGGCATGTCTGTGCAAGGCAGGGATCCCTCGCCCATGTCAGCAGAGACCCGGGGCAGGGGGGGGGCCTGTTAAAGGTGAGCGGATCCTTGATGTGCAAAGCGTGAGGCAGCCCACAGCACTTTCCATCGAGCCGGGGAACTTTCCAAAGGTTCCTCCCTGCAGCGGTCGAGCCAGCATCCTCCCTCGGCGCGGCGGCGAGGCCGTATCCTGGCCCGCTGCCCCGCGAGCGTTTCCATCACAGCACCAGCTCCTTGGGAGCAGGAGCGGCTCTCGAGAATTGCTCCCGGATGGGTTTTGTCAGCCGGCGACAGGCGGCCGAGCAGGAGAGCGGTCGCTCGAACCCCAAGCCGCCTTCGCCGGTGCCGAATTCTCCTTCCAGGACCCCTCTTTGGGCTGCGGCAGGAGTGGGCTGCGGCCAGGGAGGTTTCCTTTATAATGGGTTGCAGGGTCTGGGAGGGGCTGCAAATCGCCGCGTTGTGAGCCCGGTCTCATTTAGTGTGAAGTTTGTGCGTGTTGCACACCCGATGGCACCCGGAGCAGAGGGATGGCTGGGAAATGACAGCTTCGGAGCGCTGCCGGGGCCCTCGGTGAGGCACAGGAGAGATGCAAACGTGGGTGGAGGAGACGCAGATGCACACTCAGGCAGGGCTGATGCACACTCAGGCAGGGCAGAGGCACACTCAGGCAGGGCTGATGCACACTCAGGCAGGGCTGATGCACACGCAGGCAGGGCAGAGGCACACTCAGGCAGGGCAGATGCACACTCAGGCAGGGCAGAGGCACACGCAGGCAGGGCTGATGCACACGCAGGCAGGGCAGATGCACACTCAGGCAGGGCTGATGCACACGCAGGCAGGGCTGATGCACACTCAGGCAGGGCAGATGCACACTCAGGCAGGGCAGAGGCACACGCAGGCAGGGCTGATGCACACGCAGGCAGGGCAGAGGCACACTCAGGCAGGGCAGAGGCACACGCAGGCAGGGCTGATGCACACGCAGGCAGGGCAGAGGCACACTCAGGCAGGGCAGAGGCACACGCAGGCAGGGCTGATGCACACGCAGGCAGGGCAGAGGCACACTCAGGCAGGGCAGAGGCACACGCAGGCAGGGCTGATGCACACTCAGGCAGGGCAGAGGCACACGCAGGCAGGGCTGATGCACACGCAGGCAGGGCAGAGGCACACTCAGGCAGGGCAGAGGCACACGCAGGCAGGGCTGATGCACACGCAGGCAGTGGAGGTGCACACGCAGGCAGCGGAGGTGCACACACAACTCCAAGGGACAAGCTGGGACTCGAAGCGAGAAGCCCCGGCTCGCTGGGACAAGGCGCTGGCACAGCAGTCGCAGCTGTGTTTTGGGGCTGTGCCGCCATCCCCGCATCACCTCCCCTCCTCGGTCTGTGCCCCCAGCGTGGGGCTTGGTGCAGGGCTGAGAGGGGAAAAGCTTTCGGCACTGGTGGTTTCCTGGGAAAGAGGAACACGTTTAACGTTGTAAGCACAGAAAACACCCCATGAGGAGGAGCCTGCACCTCCCAGGCACGGTCTGCACGTGCACCCCACCGTGCCAGGCTTCTAGGCAGAGGTGCAGAAGATGCATCTTTTGCAGCAGAATAACCAAATGGGAACTTTCGCGCCTGTTTCGACAGCGTCCTGAGTCCCCAGGTCCTGCCGCCTCCATCCAAGCCACCCACGTCTGCTTTGTCCACGGGGCCTCAGCTGGGAAACTGGACCAGCGGCGTGACAGGATGGGGAACTGCTCCACCACCCATTTTAAATGCCACTCGTTGAAGTGTTTTCCAGGCAGCACCCGGCCTCATCCAGCCCCTGCATTGTTCCATCTCTCCCTGCCCAGCTGGGACCCACTGGGACCAGTAGCCATACTGGGTTGCCAGTGAAACAGGCTGGAAGTCCTTTAGCGAGATTCCCGGGAGGGATTTGCACAGAGGACGGTTACGCAGCAATCCCCCTGCTTTGGCGTGGAGATCCTGGCCCAAATCACCGCATACGAGAGCGGACTCTGGGCACGGCGTAAGTGGCGACAGATCTCGGCACGAGACTCTCCAGCGCCGCAATTGCGCGGGTGGTTGTTGTGATCCCCGCTTGCAGCGGAGCGCAGCGGCTGCAGCAGCGCCCGAAGTCTCAAGGTCTCCAGGAAAATGCCTTTTCTGCCTCCCAGCACGCCCAGGCGAAGCAGACGGTGGGAGGAAGGATTGCTGTCCCCATCCAGCACGGCTGCTCAAGGATTTGCCCAAGGCCACGCAGGGAGATCCTATCTCCCCGGGGCCCACGTGGGGTGGCCCTGAGGAGTGACAGTCCTGGGGAGCCTGGTGTGACCCCCAAAAGTCCCTGGGGCGCCTGATCAAAAGACAAAGCAGGAATGCGTCAAGGACACGTAGCTAAACTGCTTGTATCCAGCTGACGTTTCTCATCGCTTTGCTGGTTGGGGTTTATTTAGCATATTATTTTTTTAAATTTTTTTTTTTTTTTAATAAAAAACCCCAGGGTTTATTTCAAAAGTAAAAGTTCCTTTTGGCAGAAACCCCTTTCTTTTTAGCCAAAAGCCCCAGCACAAGCGCTCCCAGGACCGCTGGGCCGCGGTCCAGGTTTGGAGGTTGGGGTCCAGCTGGAGGCTCGGGGCCACCTCCCCAGAACAAACCACCTCCCGCTTTCCAGCACCTCTGGGCCCCGTTCTCCCCCCACCGCGCTGGGCCCTGCAGGACTGGGCAGGGCAGGGGGGTCCCCGTGGTTCCCTGGGGTCTCAGTGGGGTGTGCAGGGGAAGGGGCTCCTAGAGACACCCCGATCCCTGGGGTCTTGGTGGGGTGCTCAGGGGAAGGGCAGGGGCTCCCCAAGACACCCCAATCCCCAGGGTCACGTTGGGGTGTGCAGGGCAAAAGCAGGGGCTCCCCGAGACACCCCGATCCTGGGGTCTTGGTGGGGTGCCAGGGGAAGGGCAGGGGCTCCCCGAGACACCCCGATCCCAAGGACTGGGGTCCCAGGGGACGCGCAGGGCTGAGGCTGGATGGGGTGTCCCACGGGTGGAGGTCGGGGCTGGGACCCCCCCAGGGGTGCTCAGGACGGGGGTGGGTGGGTGTCCCCCATAAGGACAGCGGCTCCCGGTCCGGAGGGCGGGGACGGGGGAGGGGAGGGTCGGGCCGTGGGACCCCGGGGAGGGGCTGCGGGCGGGGTGCGCTGTGCCCCGGCCCCGCTCCCGGTCCCAGCCCCAGCCCCAGCCCCAGCCCCAGCCCGCCCGGGGGCGGGGCGCGCCCAGCCCGGCGCGGCGGTGGCGGCGGCGGCGCCGAGCCCGTCCCGTCCCGTCCGTCCCGTCCCGCCCCGAGCAGCCCCGGGCTGCGGCCACCATGGTTTCGCCCCGCCGCGCCGCCGCCGCCGCCGCCGTATGAAGGTGCGGGGGGCCGGGGCGGCGGGAGCCACCGGGGAGGCGGCGCGGCGGGGCCCGGGAGCGCCGGTAGCTCGGAGCCGGCAAGGTACCCGGCGAACCGGGCCGGAACCGGGGGCCGGTGCTGCTGCACCCTCCCCGCCGCCGCCGCCGCTTCCTCCGCTGCCGCCCCCCGGAGGGCTCGGGGCTGACGGTAACCGGCTCTCGGTGCTCCTGAGGAAGATGCACTTGTTCCGGAGCTCCAGCTACGAGATCCGGCTGGAGGGCGAGGGGGGCAGCCTGCCCCGCATCCAGGGCATCCGCTGGGTGAGTGCCGGTGGGCGGGAGGGGGCCACGGTCCGGCCGGGGGACCCCGCCACCACCGAGAGCCCCCGGGGGGACGGACCCCGAGCCGAGGAACCCCCTTCACCGCTGGCTTTCCCTTCTCAGCATCCCTCCTTACGCCGGGGGTCTGCGCTTGGACAGCCGCAGGGTTTCGGGGGGACGGGGACGGGCACGGGGGGGATTTGGTGAAGCCGCTGCGAGAACCAAGTGGGGACCCCCGGGCTTATCGTCACCTCCAGCCCCGTGTCCTGAGCGTGGCTCCGCAGGGCAGCTCTGGCCTTTCCCTGCCTTCCCGGCTGGCCTGGCAGCGGGCTGTGATCTGTGACCCGCGCCCTGCTCCCCCTTCGTGTTTGCTGGCTTTGAGGCGAGGCGTGCAAGGAGCGAGGCATGCAAGGAGCGAGGCGTGCAAGGAGCGAGGCGTGCAGGGAGCAAGGCGAGGCGTGCAGGGAGCGTATTTCTGCAGCCTCCTGCCCTAACCCCTTCTCCAGGCGGAGCTGGCAGCCAGGCATGAAATGAACCCGGTGCTATTGTGCTTTGGCGCACGGCGGCCGGGCAGCGCACCCCAACCCCGAGCGTGTGAACAGGAAAGACCTTCCCTGCGGCACGCGGGGTTCAAAACGTTCCCTCCCCGCCAGGTCAGGCTGTTTCTACAGGAGAAACCTGTCGCTTGGCAGCGGGACGATGCTCAACATCACGGCCTTCCTCCCCGCGTCTGTGCTGTCCCCCTGGCCAGGATCTCCTGGGGATCCCTGGGGTGCAAAAGGCACCTGGTCCCCGCTCTTGGCCTCTTGCTGTCCCCCTCTTTGGGCTGGGAGGTGACCCTGGAGCCTGTTGACCTGCCCCGGCTGAGCTTTGTGACCTTCCCCTTCTGCTTGACCTGAGACAAACATTTTTAAGGAAAAAAGTGGAATTACTTTAAGGGAACAACCCCCCTTTCAGTATTTCTATGCTGTACGCAAGCTCTTTCACAAATAAGAAAACTTTCCTCTCTTCTTTCCTCTTCTTCCTGATTTTTTCTCCCCAGAACTTTTAGGAACTTAATTTTGGAGAGGTTTTTTGAGTGGCAAAAAGCCAGCGAGGTCGGGAAAGCAGCGGGCTGGAGCGTTACTGTGCTAAACCGCCGGACTAGGATAAATCGGACAAAGTCAGGCAGCGCAGTGGCACGTGCGGCGTGGCAGGAGCATCCCCTCCCCGAGTGGCTCTGCCCTGTGTGGGGACAACCGCCGGCCGCTTGAGGGGAGCGGATCTGATCTTTGAGGGGAGAATGGGTGTTTTCCCCACTTTTTGCAGGTCGGAGGGTGCTCCCAGCGCGCTTGTTCCTCGGGGCAGGTACGGGAGAGGCAGACGGCAGGGAACCGTCTGGCTGTGCCTTGGAGCAGCGGTATTGTCCCTCATCCCCATCACGGCATGCCTACGGCTCCTGGGAACTCCTCCTCGCGTGGTGGCTCCGTCTCATCCCTCCTGGGGATGTGTTTGCCTGATCCCAGTGCCGGCAAATCCCTTCCAGCTCTGCTCCTCGCTGCGAGGCTCCAGCCCAGGCTCCCATTCCCTGCCATCAGCGGGACATCGCAGCCCGGCATCCCCAAGCAGCTCCATCCTTCACCCTTCCCAGCCTACAAGTGCCATCGTGCCGACTCTCGCCGCGTCCCCGGAGAGGACGGAGGGGACAGAGCGGGTCCACTGAGCCGCCCCCCTCCTCCCCGACGAGTCTCCTGGGGGGATAGCAAGCCCCTGGCTGGTTGCCGTGCCTTTTGAAGCGGCGGATGGGCGAGGACTTTCTCCGGAGCCGTAAAGCCTGAAATAACTCCTGTTGTTTTCCTTGGGATCCCAAACAAAAGCAGCGCGCGAGCACGGAATGGTCGCTGCCGGCCTTGGCCGGCCGCCCGCCGCTGCCGGATTTCTGGAGACAGGCAGGATCTCAGCGCCCGCATGTCCCGTAAGCAGGAAGATGGAAACAGGCAACTCCTTAGGAAGCTGTTTGGAGACAGCGGCCACGATGCTGCGACAATTAGGCAGAGGGTGAGGGTGGGGAGGGCATCCTGTGGGTCCGGACCTGGGAGCTGGGGAGCGAGGATGCTTGGATGCTTCAGGAAGGGTTTTCTGGGGCCAGCCGTGAGATTTTGCATGTGTTTCAGAGCTGAGCTGGCAATGAGAAAACCCAAAGAGGGAGAAATCACTCCGAACACTCATCCTTGGGCAGGGTTTTTGCAAGTCTCCTTCGGCGTCCTTGCGAGCGCGGCTTGGAGCAGGACCGCGGCACGTCCTGGCTCCCTGCCTCAAGGACAGACCTCACTTATGGGGGTGATGGCAAAGGCTGTTTGGGGACCAGAGCAGCTGGCGCTTGCACCCGAGGGGGTGACATCGACCTCCGGCTCCCATGGGAGGTAGCTCCACGCTCCGGCCACAGCCCAGCTCCTATTTGCAAACATTTGCTCTGCAATTTCCAGCGCGTTTCCTGTTCCACGGGGCAGTCACGAGGCTCAGGGAAGTTTGCAGAGTGAGTAAGTCCCAGCGTCCCGGCCTCAGCGGCAGCGTGGCCAGGTCGGGAGCATCCCCAGGGACCTGCTGCGTTCCTGGAGCTGCTTGTTTCCCCGAATCTCTCCTAAGCCAGTTGCAAACTGCTGGGGACAGGTTGGTGGCTCGAGCCATCCGGGCTGTCGGGAGGAGGATGGAGAAGCCCTGGGGATATGGAAAGGGTTGGAGGAGATGCAGGAGCAGCGGGAGCTGGGCAGGGTGTGAGCGGGCAGGGTTTGGGACAGGCAAGCGGGCAGCGTGGGGCAGAGCACCCATGTGAGCACCCGTCGGTGGGTGTCCGCCTCCATCACCCTCCTGCCTGGGCCGGGAGGTGCCAGGACTGTTTGATTTCCCTTCAGCTCCTGGTAGGTGGTTTTGTCCTTGAATTAATTTGCAAAGAAAGCTTCTGCAGCTAATTACACCTGCCCTTGGCGTCCTTAATTGAGACTTTCAGCTGGCCATCCCTCTTGCTGGGGTTGCTCAAACCTTCCCAACCACCCCGGAGCCAGCAGATCTGAGGAGGATCTGACCCTGAAGACGCCGTGTTTCGAGTGCCCACCACCTCCATCGCCAGCACGGGGTGCTGCAGAGCCCTGACAGCCAGAGATAAATGGGGGGGGACACCAGAAAACCTTCTCCTTGAGGTGAAGAGACCCCAGGGAAGGATAACCCTCACCCTGTCTCGGGGTTAATGCTCAAAGTGCATTAACTGCCTCGGCCAGGGCACGTGGAGAACAGGTCTGACGGGTGCTGGGTGCTCTCAGCCCGTGGTTTATGCAGCTGAGATGAAAAGTTGTTTATCCAGGGCCGTGGCCATGCAGGAGCCTTCATCCCTCAGGGCAGCGCCTGGATGGGAGCTCGGCCGTCTTTGCACCGGGATTAGGGCTGCAGCCGGGGTGGGCGGTGGCTCGTCCCTTCCTTGCTCTGCTTTTCCCTCCCCGAGGGGAAAAACCTCGGAGAAAAATGAGCATAAGGATTAAAAAGCACCCGCTGATGGGGGATGTCCAGAGGGATGAAGGATCGTGCAGAAGCTGAGGACTCAAGCGTGGCCTGGCAGGGATCGGCGTTGCTCCCGGCAGAGTTGAACCCAATCCCGGGTTGTGCCGCGGCGGTCGGCAGCCGGTTCATCCCGGACAGCGGGGACGCGGTGTGAGGCCACGGCTCAGTCCGCAGCGTGTGCTGCCGATGGAGACGGCCCCGGCTATTCCCGGCGGTGTGATGATGGATCGCTCCGGGAGGGACTCCCCAAGCCAGGAAAAGGGATGCTATTTTAGGATTGGTAAACAGCAAAGACATTAAAGAGGAGCCGGGTTAGAAAATGGCTTTGGATCAACTCATCACGTGCGGATTTAAGTTAAATAGAGCAAAAACCTCGGTGGGTGACGGGGGTTTTCCGTCCCCAAAGGCTGTGTTTTTCTCCTCTAGGCTAAGGGAGCGCTGAATTGCCGGTGAACCGGGTGTGCCGTGGATCAGTGAGGTTTCCTATTTTGCTCTCTTCCTACTGACACCCATCCCACTATTTGCATTTTTTTTACAGGCCTGAGTTCACATTTTTGGTCACTGCCACCGGCTCCTGCTTGAGCTCAGAGCCTCTGACGACAAGCGAGGGAAATTTGGGCTTGTTTTCTTCTAATATGCCTTATTTTAGGCATGTCTCTCTTGAGTTTCACCCACTGCTGTTTTCCCGTACCCAGCACGCGCTCAGTGACTTTCTGCATCGCTGCTCCATCGTTTCCAGGATCTCCCCTAAAATCCTTTGGAAAAACAGCTTCATATTCGCCAGCTCTTCAGTACCGAGGCAAGAGCGAGGTTACGCATCACCCACAGCAACTCAGCTGTTTCTCTGCCGTGTTCCTCTGGTGGTTTGTTACAGCTGATTTTTCAGGATTTATTGCATAAAGTTTGTCTGGCCATGCCGTGATTTGAGACCCTGCGGGGAAGGGTTGGGGTACGTGCTCCTCGTGGCTCTCTGCTACCCTCGTCCTCTGTGAGGGCTCTTGCTCCCCATCATCTCCCATGGGACAGGCTTGCTGCAGGTCTGATCCTTGGTGTCTTCTGCAAGCTGATCCTCCAGCTCTCCAAAGCTTCTTGGGCCGTTCCCGAAACCCGCTGGAGTTTTGGGATCTTTTCCGTCCTCTTTGTTTTGACCCGGCTTCAAAGCTGGAGGAAAACCCCCAGGTTTTGGATGCTTCTCCCTCCCCTGGGGGCTGTGTCAGCTTCCCCAGGTCTTTCTGAAGTCCTTCTCCTCCAGCGGCAAGCTCCAGGTCTCAAGCACGATGTCTTTGATCCCTGTTTGCAAAGATTTTGCTCCTAACTTCCTTCTTTTATCTCCCAGCTCCCTCGTTTGAATGCACTTCCCTTTCTGAAGTTAAACATAACCGCGGAAGGGGGGGTGGTCCCGAGGGTTAGGGCCCCGGTACGCAGCAAGGATGGGGCGGAGGAGAGGCTTCGCCTTGGTTTTGGGAGGTCGGTGCTGGTGAGCGCGCGGGGATGCTGCCTCCTCGCCTGGTGCAGAGCGGATGAGGCTGAGCTGTGCCCTGGGGGAGGCAGGAGCCCCCCCTTGGGGTGCGTAGGGTGAACGGGGGCACGGCAGACCCCCCCACCACAGCCACCAACCCCCTTCTTTTTGGTTTTCCAGACCCCGCTTTTGGACACGGAATCCAGCCTGGACTATGGACACAGCCTTACCCAGGTGGGTGGGCAGGGAAGACCCCCAGGGTTACACCTTGAAGGCTGCGGGGGGTCAGAGCACCCCCATGCCGTGGGGTCCTGGGCTCGGCTCTGGGCTGCTCGCTCCCTTGGGTTCGGCCGTTCCCGGGGGTGGGTGATGGAGATCCTGGGGTGCTGGGGTGGGCGTGCGGGCGTATGGCACCTCGGCAGGGTGTTGGGAGCACGGTTGACTGTGGAGGGTCCGTGCCTCGCTGCCTGTGCCCTCCCCGCTTCCCTTGCAAAAGCTGTAAAAAAATCCCCTTCCACCCTCAGGCATCCTCGGAGAAGATCTGGCGAGCTGGGAAGCTCCTCTTCACCCACCTCACCAGCACCCGCCCTGGCCTCATCCGGGACCACAAGCATCACCTGCGGCACCACAGGTGGGACAGCACCTCTGCCATGCCGGGGGGCACCGCGGGCCACCGAGGACCCCGTCAGCCCTCCAAGGATGGCCAGAACTTCTCCTACCCATCTCAGGCAGGGGTTCACCCGGGGTTCACCCCGTTTCGGGGCTGGTTCTCATGCCCTCTCCCCTTGCAGGCAGTGCTGCTCCGGGAAGGAGCTGGTGGACTGGCTGCTGAGCACCGGGCTCCCCGTCCAGACGCGCAGCCAGGCCGTCGGTGTCTGCCAAGTGCTGGTGGACGGAGGTGTCCTGACGCACGGTGAGGGCGGGAGGCGGCAGCCCCCCGCGCGGTCGGGGGGGGGGGTCTCACAAGGCGAGATGGGTCGCTGGGGTCTCCCGTGGGTACGCATGGCGCCCTATGGGTCTCCCATGGGTGCACGGCCGAGCTGACGCCTGCTTTTCCCCCCGCAGTGAAGCAGGAGTGGCATTTCCAGGACAAGGACACCCAGTTTTACCGTTTTGCCGAGCTGGAGCTGAGCCCCGAGCCCAGCACCGGGCTCCGGGATGCAGAGGAGCTGCTGGAGGCACTGGCCTTCCTGGCCCAGCTGGGTCCCGACGCTCTGCTCACCATGGCCCTGCGCAAGCCGTGAGTGCTCCCCAGGGGCCGGGGGACGATGACGTGGGGCTCATTTTGGCCCCGCTCCGTGAGGGTCTGGAGTACCAAAGGGGCTGCTGTGGATGGGGCGACCCGAGCGTCTCTCGCAGAGCTGTGGGACGGGGGGAGAAAGCGGCTGCCCAGAGAGGGGGGTCTGTGCCTGGAGAGGGGGGTCTGTGTCCCGGGATGTGGTGGGGAGAGGGGGCGTGGACGGGTGCTCACCCCTTGCTCCCCTCCCAGGCCTGCCCAGCGCACGGAGGACGAGCTGGAGCTCATATTTGAGGAGCTCCTGCACATCAAAGCCGTGGCTCATCTCTCCAACTCGGTGAGTGCGGCTGTGCCTGGATCCTCCCGCAACCCCCCAAAACTGCTCCTGGTCCCCAAATCCTCCTGCATCCTATCGCTTCCCATCTGGGCATCCTCTCCTGGCTCTCCCTGAGCATCCCTGGGCCCCTTTCCCACTCTGTCCCCCGTGCCCACGCGTGTCCCCTCCCGGGCTGACCCTCATGGCAGGTTCCTCTCTCCGCAGGTGAAGCGGGAGCTGGCGTCCGTGCTGATGTTCGAGTCGCACCCGAGGGCAGGCACCGTGCGTGAGTGTTGCGTGCCCCAGGAGCCGTGCAGGGCTGGCCGGTCCCCCAGGAAAGGGTCCCCAGGCTGGGGTGGATGGCTGGAGCCGTTGTCATCGATGTGAATGCTCCTGCTGTCTCTTGGTGGACCAGAGATGGAGGGGACCAGACCACTTGCCGTGTTCGCCGGGGCTGGGGGCTCAGGATGGGGTGGGGGGCTGAAGAGGGATGCTTGGGGGGCTCCCCCTTTTTGACTGCTGGATGCCGCCGTTTCCCCTGCAGTGTTCAGCCAAGGAGATAAAGGCACGTCGTGGTACATCATCTGGAAGGGCTCGGTGAACGTGGTCACCCACGGCAAGGTAGGTGCGTCCCAGCGGCACCACCTCTCTCCAGACACCCCCTGTCACTGTCCCTGCGTGAGGATAAGGGCTCCCACCCCATCCCTCACCCTCCGTGCCCCACCCCAGGGTTTGGTGGCCACCCTGCACGAGGGGGATGACTTCGGGCAGCTGGCGCTGGTGAACGACGCGCCCCGCGCGGCCACCATCATTCTGCGGGAGGACAACTGCCACTTCCTCCGCGTGGACAAGCAGGACTTCAACCACATCCTCAAGGTGGGCAGGGGGCTCGCGGGGTGCTGGGTCTGAGCTGGGACGCGCCGCGCACCCTCCGTGGTGTTTGCAGGGGTGGACGATTCTCTGTGCGCCGATCCGGGGTTTTGGGGTGCAGCCAGGCAGGCAGGCACTGCCCGATGGATCCGAGCTGGGCTTGACAGCTGGTTGCTCTCCCTAGGACGTGGAGGCCAACACCATGCGTCTGAAGGAACACGGGAAGGTGGTGCTCGTCCTGCAGAAGAACCTGCAGGGTGGCAGCAACCAGCCAGCCGCGGCACGGAGCAGCAGGTGACAGCAGATTGTCCTCGTCCCTCCTTGCAGCCGTGCCGGCAGCGCTGCCAGCCGACGCTGCCTGTCCCTCTGCCTCTTCTGCCGCTCTCTGGCTTCCCTTGGAGGAGTCTCCAGGGAGGACCGTGTCCCCAGAGGAGGAGCAGGGATGCCAGGCCATGCTGGCCAGCTGTGTTGAGTAGCCCGGCGGCCCGGCGTGGTGGTCCTGCCCGCAAGCTGGGGTACTCCTCCTTCCCTGATGTGCCCGATGCTCTGCCCACCAGGTACTTCGTGATGGCCGGGACGCCGGAGAAGATCCTTGAGCATCTGCTGGAGTTCATGAGGCTCGATGCCACGCTCTACGACCCCGTGGGTAGGTGGGGGGGGGTCTCCCCCCTGCTCTGGGGACCGCGTCCCAGAGCCACCCTGAAATGGGCAGGGGGCTGGCGGGGGGACCAGCACCGAGCGGGGCTGCCTTATTCCTGGTGTTCAACCCAAAAAGCTGCTCCTCTCACCCTAAAATCTCCTGCTGGGGCCAGGAGAGGGAGGCAGCTCCAGGGCTGGGAGCGTCTCCTCTCCCACATCTCCCTCTGCCTTCCGAGAGGAGCAAAACCAGGCGAGATGGGAACCAGGAGATGTCCCCAGCGGGTAAAAAATCAGAGCTGCCGAGCTGGCGTCATCAGCGGCTGCCTTGGAGTTAACTGGCTGCCAGTGCTGCACTTTTATTTTCTTTCATCCCCCAAAGTCTGCAACCTTGCCAGCCCTTCCCGTGGCGTTTAGGAGCAAAAAGTGACCCTCAATGAGCACGGTCACTGTTGGGGGGAGACCACGGGCCAACCCCACGCAGGGCACGGGTGACCCTTTCCCAACCGGCCGCACTGCCTGGCTGTGACCGCCGTGTCCCCAAACCGCTGGACACCGGGAAGGGTGAAGGATGGTGGTCTGGGTCTTTTCCAGACACCCTGCTGGGGGATTTCCTGCTGACTTACACCGTGTTCATGCCGACCTCGCAGCTCTGCAGAGCTCTGCTGCACCAGTATCCTTCTGCGGATGGAGTTGGGGGCGGGGGGGACCGGGCTCCATCCTACACCACGCACCCCTGCGCCGGGGACCAGCATGCTCAGCTTGGTCCTGGTCACCCCAGGGGGACCTCAGGGGTTGGCCAGGGGAGCCTCAAATTCCCCAGGCTCTTGGGTGCAGGGCACATCCCCGTCTCCCATCCTGACCTGGGTGCATGCGTACGGGGGGGTCCCTGCCTGCTCCCCAGCCCCGCATCGCCCCTGCTGGTGCCCTTGACTGGTCCCAGTTTCCGTGCGGAGCCGTTGGAGGGCTCGGAGCAGGAGAAGGCCACCTACTCCCTGCACAAGCGCCGGAAGATCCTGCGGCTGGTGAGCCAGTGGGTGCTGCTCTACGGGCGGCTGCTGCAGGGCGACCGCAGCACCACGGCTCTGCTGCAGGTACCGGGGAGCAGGATTGGGGGCAAGGGGGGGGGGGGTGTCCCCAGAGGGGTCTGGCCATGGCCACCCCGTGCTGACCACCGGGCACCTTCCTCCCGCAGAACCTCGCGGACCTGGCGAGCCGGGACCCCCGCCTGGGTGGGCTGGTCCAGGAGCAAGCGCAGGACCGGCGGCGGCCCCGAGCGTGAGTCCCCTGGGTGTCCCCCATCCAAAACAGACCCTGGCTCTGTCCCCCAGTGCCACCGCTGATGCCCGTGTCCCTGGGTCCTGCACCCCTCGTGCCCAGGGGAGCATTGCACTTTTCACAGGGCTGAGCTTTCGGCCAGCAAAGCGATGGTTGCCAAGACTGGGGGGATGCCAGCAGCTCTTGGGCCACCTTGTCCCCAGCGTGGGGGTTTCCCAACCACAGAGAGGGTCTCAAACACTGCCGGGACTCTCTGGTGCCTGGTGGGACAGGGATGCTCGGGGGGCTTGGTGGATCCTGGGGGCTGCGGGACCCGATTGCGTCTCCAGCGTGGATGTGGGCTGTGGGGGTCTAACACCGCCTTTATCTTCTCTCTGCAGGCTGGAGAATGGAGACGGCAGCGTCTCTCCGCAGCCCAAGGTAGGGGTGGCCCTGGGGGGGTGCCAGGGAGTGGAGGGGGGTGCAGAGTTGGGTCACCCCTACTCTCTAAGGATACCTGGCAGGAGGGGCGGCCAGTGGGGCGGCATCCTCCCGGCTCTCTCGTACCTTGACCACAGGCTCGGAGCTCAGCGAACTGGCTCGCAAGTCAGGAGGAGGCGATTGTGAACAGCAGCTGTGCCTTGAGAGCCCAGGACAAAGGTACAGCCATGCACGGTGGGGACCGTCCCCTCCCCGGCGGCTGGGATGCTAAAGCCCCGTCCCCCCTGCCCCGTAGTGCCCTATGAGATCTACAGAGCGGACCACTCGTGCCTGATCACGGTGCTGCCCGTCAACGCCTCGGTGCGGGATGTCCTGCGATCCCTCGCCCCCCGGCTCGGCCGGGATGGAGAGCACATCCTGGTGAAGGTGAATTCGGCCGGAGGTGAGTGGGCTTTCCTGGGGATGCCGCGTCCTCGGGGTCTCTCCCGTTGAGCTGCCACCCTGCCGCGGTGGCAATTGTCCCGTGCCCAGACAGGATCTGGCCCCTTCTCCATCCCGGCACGGACCGTCCTCTCTCCCGCAGATAAAGTGGGGCTGCAGCTGGATGCCGTGGGGGTGTTCACGGCGTTGGGGCTCAACGAGAGGCTCTTCGCTGTGAGCGTGGAGGAGCTGGGCAGCCTGGTGAGTGTGGGGTGGGGGGGTCTTGGGGATGAGCAGCACCGGGCTGGCCCCCGGAGCGGGGTTTGGGGCTGCGGTGCCTCCTCAGCAGCTCAGGGTTGGGGTGTCCATCCCTCCCTGCTCGTCTCCCCCCCGGGGAAGGGGCTGGTGTTGCCTTCCCTGCTGCGGTGGCTAACGGCCGGAGGGGTCGGGCGTCCTCTCCTGTGCACAGACCCCCCACCCCGAGCAGCTGGGTCCCCACGTCGGCTCCTCAGAGACCCTGGACCTCATCAGCTCCAAGGACCTGGCCAGCCACCTCACCGACTACGACTGGAACCTCTTCAAGAGCATCCACCAGGTAGGGCCAGCGCCCGGACTGCGGCAGGAGACACCTCCGGGGTGGCTTTCGGGACACCCCTCAGCCACCACATTGGGCTTTGCAGGTGGAAATGATCCACTACATCATCGGGCCGCAGAAGTTTCACGACGTGACCACGGCCAATCTGGAGCGGGTCATGCGGCGCTTCAACGAGCTGCAGTACTGGGTGGCCACGGAGCTGTGCCTCTGCCCCGAGGTGGGCCGGCGAGCCCAGCTCCTCCGCAAGTTCATCAAGCTGGCCGCACAGTGAGTCCCTCGCCGCCCGTCTCCCGGTCCTGAGAGGACGGAGTCGGTGGTGGCCTCCTTGCTTGACTCTGTCCTCGCCTGCAGCCTCAAGGAGCAGAAGAACCTGAATTCCTTCTTCGCGGTGATGTTTGGTGTGAGCAACACGGCCGTCAGCCGCTTGGCCAAGACCTGGGAGGTAATCGACCGCCTTCGGGCTGCCGCCAGCCCTGCGAGGTCCCCTGAGGTCTGCAGTGATGGAGCCAGGTTCCCTGGCTTGGGCAAGGGTGGCTTGGGGGCTGGGGTCCAGGCTGAGCCCGCGATGGGGCAGGTGGAGGTCAGGAGATGCTGGGGGGGTCTCTGGGGTGGCAAAGCCGGGGTGCTGGCGCCGGTGACCGTCTCTCTGCGCAGAGGCTGCCCCACAAGATCCGGAAGCTGCACTCGGCGCTGGAGCGAATGCTGGTGAGCATAGCCCCTTCCCGCCCCGTGTCCCCCTTCCCCTCAGGGTTTGTCCCAGCTTCCCAAAAGGTCACAGGGGTGTTGTGTCCCCTGCCTGCCCCGCGCTGAGGTTCCCCTCCGTCCCCAGGACCCGTCGTGGAACCACAGGGTCTATCGCCTGGCCGTTGCCAAGCTGAGCCCCCCCATCATCCCCTTCGTGCCCCTCCTCCTCAAAGGTGGGTACCTCAGCTTGGGAGCTGCAGGGCTTTGGGCGGGGGGGGGGTGCAGGTGGGAATGGGTCAGGCTGGGGGGGGACAGGGACCCCTTTGGATGCATCCAGCCCTCCCCAGGGACCAGGAAGCCACACCTGATCCCTAAATCCCCCCCCGCAGACATGACGTTCATCCACGAGGGCAATCGCACGCTGGCCGAGAACCTCATCAACTTTGAGAAGATGGTGAGTGGGGCGGGTTGGGTCCCCGTGGACCCCCACCTTGGGGGACCTGCAGTCCCCCCATCCCCTGGGATGCAGATCCAGATCATCCCCGCGGCGTTAGCGCAGTTCCCCCCGCACCCCCCCCCCCCAACAGCCGGGACCCCTGGCCGTCCCCTCGCGGGGGGGCACGGGGCAGCCGCAGCTGAAGCCGGAGGGGACTGTGTTTTACCAGCCTGGGAGCAAAGTGGGGCCAGGTGACAGCAAGTGACCTTTGTGCATTGCCCACAGCACATGATGGCAAAGACCGTGCGTGTCCTGCAGCGCTGCCGGGGCCACGCACATGGTGAGTGCTCCCGGGTGGGGGCAAGGATGGGGCTGGGGACCGGAGCTCCTTTGGGGATGGGGCTGAGCTCCTGTTCTCTCTCCGCACCCAGCTCCGCTCTCCCCGCTGCGAAATCGCTCTCCGCACCGGCCGGAGGACCCCAAAGCCGTCAGGATCTCCACGTGTACGTCTGGGGCTCACCCATCTGCCCCCCCCAACCCCTGCACTGAGGGACCCTCACCCCACGGGGCCAGCCCAAGGGAGCGTGCACCCACCATCCTTGGCCGGGGGCGGGGGGCAGGCAGCGGTCCCACAAGGGTGTCCTGAGGACATCAGCCTGGCTACAGCGGGTGGAAGCTGGTCCGGATGCTGTTGATGCCTCGGAGTACCCAGGCACGGAGGCTGAGCTCCGTCTCCTGAGTGGTGCAAGCCCGGGGGTCCGCACGCTGCTGGCTGGAGGCACCAGTCAGCAACTCCTCGTGCTGAAGAGAGTCTCGGAGCGCTTCCAGCATGTCTGAAGCACTCTAGCTGTTAGGCAGCAGGCTGGGGCATCGCTTTGCCTCATGGAGCGAGTCTGTCCCCACTTGCTCCTGCTTCTTCGGCTCCAGCGGGCTCCTGGAGGTGATGGAGGGATCCATGAGCCCAGCCAGAGGTGACAGAGATTTGATGAGCTGAGCTAGAGGTGATGGAGGGGATCGAGGGGATCTCAAAGGAGGTTGTAGTGAGGTGGGTGTTGGTCTCTTCTGCCAAGTGACTAGCAAAAGGATAAGAGGAAATGGTCTCAAGTTGCATCAGGGAAGGTTTAGATTAGATATTCGGAAAAATTTCTTCACTGAAAGGGTGGTCAGGCATTGGCACAGGCTGCCCAGAGAGGTGGTGGAGTCACCATCCCTGGAGGTGTTCAAAAAACGTGTAGACGTGGCACTTTGGGACATGGTTTAGTAGACACGGTGGTGTTGGGTCAACGGTTGGACTTGATGATCTTAGAGGTCTTTTCCAACCTTGAGATTCTATGATGAGCCCAGCCAGCAGCACTGGAAGCGGATCAGTGAGGCAGTGAAGGGGGGTCCATGAGACCCAACGGTGATGGAGAGGGTCAGCAAGCCGAGCCAGAGGTGATGAGGGGGGAAAATCGGTGAGCCCAGCTGGAGGCAGGAGCCCACCCTGATCTCAGCTCTGCCCCACAGGCTCGGAGCAGTCCCTGAGCGTGCGGAGCCCCGTCTCCACCTGGGCGTACCTGCAGCACCTCAAAGCCATCGACAGCCAGAAGGAGCTGCTGCGGCTCTCCCACGACCTGGAGTCCTGACGGGGACGAGGGGCTGGAGGGGGCCCGGAGCAGGGATGCGGCAGCCTGTCTGCCGGCGGTGGGGGCAGCCCCACGGCTCTGCTCCCGCTAGCACCGGGCACGGGGCTGCACTGGAGCCGGCCGAGAGCGGCGTCCGCTCAGCCGTGCTGCCGGCGCCAGGTCCGGCACAACGAGGCAGCCGGGAGCCCGTGTGGGCTGTGGGCAGGCGAGGGCCACGGACAGCGGAGTGAGCAAGAGAGGTATTTTTGTATGCAAGGCTGCACTCCCCTTTCTTCTCCGTGCAGCAGCCTGGATTTGCTCCCCACACTGGCCGGGGGGGAGGAAGGAGCCCTGGCTGCCCCCTGATGCTGCCGGCCCTGGAGGTGCCGGGCTGGAAGATGCCCCTTGCTCCTGGAAGGACTCAAGCCAGAGCATCCCCGTGAGCAGGGAACCCCACGTCTGTCTCCGTCGGGGTGCAGACACCCACGCTGAGCTCAGGGTCTGGCTCGTGCTGCTGCGCTGCCCTACAGATCCTGGGGCAGCCCCAGAGGGGACCTACCCTTCCCTCTGTCCTGTGTGTCCCATGGGAGGTGCTGGCTGCATCCCCTGTCCCAGTCTCTGGGAGCTGCATGACCCCAGCAGCCATGGGCAAAGTGTCTTCATCCCCTCCAAGGACCATCGGGGCTTAAACCAGCCCGTGCTGCCAAACCTTGGGCTAATCACAGCCTTCTCCGTGCCTCAGTTTCCCCACGTGGATGGGAGCAGGAATAGCCATGTACAGCCGTGGCGCGGAGGCAGGACAGCATCCATTGTGGAAGGAAGCTGTGGTGGCCTCGTGATGGAGACGGTGATCTGCTCTGGCCGTTCCCAACCCATGACCAGTTGCTGCTGGGCCACGAGCAGGGGTTTGGGGAGATGTCTTCAAAGGCAGCAGAGCTGAAGGACACCAGGGGTGGGGACCAGAGCATCTCTGTATGCGCACAGAGCGCTTTTAGCAATGACCTTCCCAACATTGAGCAGATCTGGATGGAGCTACGGGGTTCAGGGGAGATCGTAGCCCCTCAAGGCTCCCACGTTTGCAGGGTACCACTGCGGGGAAGGTTCACAGCCCCTGGCAGGTCTGTGCCCCAGCCTCTGGGACACCATGGAGCTACAGCACGGAGCCACAAGCCAAAGACCCCCCCAGCCCTGCCCCAAGCATGGCTGGGGTACAAGGGACCAGAGCGCTGCTGCAATAATTGCTCTTTTCATTCTCATGATGCAAACGAATGGGTTGCTTAAAATAAAAGTCCCCATCACACCTAAATAATGTTTCAAGTGATGCAGCCAGCTACGAGACGGGATGAAGGTTCCTTGCAGCTCCCAGCACCACATCCATCCCAGGACCCCTAGGTCCCCCCCAGTGCAAAGCCTGGCTTTGCGGTTCTCTGCAAGGCATGGGTGGCCGTGCTCAACGGGCACCAGGTTTTGAGACCTGGCATCTCCCAGGTTTCCATCTCCATCCCCACACATGGTCCCAGCAGTGTTGGTGTCCATGCAAGCCAGGGCAAAGCAAAGAGGCGATGGCGATTCCTTGGCATCTGGACCCAAATCAGGCAGCCCGGACCTCCTGCAGTCACCTTTCTCAGGATGTTTGCCCTCAAGGACCAAAGGAACCTTGAAATGAAAGAGTTCATGTGTGGGGAAGGAAGGGTTAAATCAGAGTTGTACATTTTCCAGATGTTTCTAGGCCTGCAGATCACCTTCGGGCTGCAGGTTGGCTGGCTGGATCTGTGGATGGGTCCCTGGGCTTTCCCTTCGTCGGCTGCAGGTGGGATGCTGGCCCAGTGGGCTGGCTTGACTGGAGAAATCTCTGCTCAAGTGGAAAAGTTGACCCTTGTCTGGTTTTCCTGGTACAGGCTGTGAAGAGCATCCCGTTGGCGAGCTCATCACGGTCCGTGCACCTCCGCAACCTGCAAGCCTGTGTCCTCCACAAGCTGTGTTTTCCCTGGCAGCACGAGCGTGAAGGTCCAGCCCCACCAGCAATTCCCATGGAGCTACAAAAGCCCCATGGTGTCCCAAGGGTGAGGGAAAACCTGGAGAAATACTCTGGAAAAGGGCAATGAGTCCAGGGGGATGTGGAGAGGAGGATGGTGGATGGGGAGGAAGCTCGGTGTTGGGCAGCCCTGCTCATAGAAAACCCTGGATGGTGCAAAAACAAGAGGCTGGATGCGTGCCTCCTCGAGCAAGATCATGGGTAAAGCCGGGGTCTGGACGAGGGTCTAATGCAAGGAGCGAGAGCTAACGATGTTCTTGGGGACAAGAGCAAGTGTGGCTGCCCGGACTCCCGCCTTCTCCAGCATCCCCGATGCCGCGGCTGGCTGCCTCCGGCTGCGCGCGTGGGCAATTCCCGTCTCCTCGGCTCTAATGCACGAGCAACGTGGAGCCAGCCCCAGGGCGCTTGACTCACCACCCTCCTGCAACACCCCTCGTGGGTGAGCGCCCTGAACGGGGTCACGGTGTTCGGTGACAGCCAGTGACGCTGTCCTTCTGTCACCGGTGGCTGACTCAGGACCATGGCCTGGCACACGCCGACCTGCTCTTGTCCCTGGAGCTACAAACCACAAGACTGGGCGAGGAGAGGCAGGTTGTCCCCAGGAGCTTGGAGGGCTTTGGTGGCTGCAGGTCCAGCACTGCTGGAAGGTGGGAACGAGATGTGCTGGACCATGGGGGTGTGCGAGGACGGGAGGTGGGGAGCGCTCACACCTGGCCACCAGTTTCTAGAAGGTGGGGCTGAGATACAGGGACAAACACGCTGTTCCCATGTCTTTGCTGATGAAGCTGACGCTCCCAGTTAAGCCCAAGGCAAAAGGCATCATCCTCCACAGTGAGGCTGGGAAAGCAACTTTCTGCAAGAAGAGATGGGCTCCATCTCCATCCTCCTCCATGGTGGGCATCCAGCTCCTTCACCGAGCACTGCAGGACTTGCTCCATCTCCAGGCGCTGTGGCTCCTGCTCTTCCTGGGCACCTTGGAGGAGGAAGATGGATGCACGATGGCTGCAGCCGTCCATCCAACCCCACTGATGTGAGCTCCTCACCCCCAGCAGGGCCTGAGGCTCAGCCAGGAGCTGGGGAAAGGTTGGGCTTGCGCATGAGCCAGTTGATGGACTCAAAGAGCAACCTCAGCACAGAGTGACACAAAGATGTCAGAAAAAACAAGGCTGGTCTTAGGAAGGACAGGTCACCAGGGTCACCAGCCCAGGACAAAGGGTAGGAGATGACTGAGAGGTGAGAAAGAAGCCAAACCTGGTCCTTATTACACCAACTGCCACTCTCCTGTGCCAGCTAATGCACCCCGGGGAATTAGGGCTGTTGCAACACTGCTGTGTAGGCAGGATGAATTGCAGGCAGCTGCTGCCTGCTCCGCTGATGCAGGTTAGAAATTGCCTCCCCTGGCTCAGGTGGTGTTTGGAGGTCAGTCATCACCCACCGAGGTGGAGATGCACAGGAGTTGAGCCCTTGCTTGGTAGGAAGACCCTGTCCTGGACCTGCTGCTTCTGGTGATGGAAGCATTGGGAGCATTGCTGTCTGGCAGCCACCGTGGCAGGTAGCCCAGGAGAGCCTGGGGCTGTTTACAGAAGCTCCAGGAGCCTCCAGCTGGGGAGTGTTCCAAGCATCGCATCAGGCAAATGCCTGGCCAAACCAGAGGGACGTGGACCGGTGGGGGACCAGCCGGTATTGGGCCATCTGCGAGTCTGTCACTGCAAACTGGTGAGGAGGCGGAGAAGTGGCTGGTGTAAATCATTTGGGCTTCGGGCACAGCTTGGGATGAGGCTTCCTGAGAAACCACGTCACCGCGTGAGGAGAAGCCAGAAACCAGCCGGTGCCTGTGCTGGGCCCTTGGGTGCAGCACCAACACGTGCTGGTGGTCTCTTCATTCTTTTCCTGGAAAGACAAGGAAGGGCGATGCTTGAGGACAACACAACCATGGGTGAGTTGCCAGCCCTTGAGGTACCGTGGCTGGGAGGTGACAGGGAGATGTGTGGAAGAGCTGGACTTCCCCAACGTCCTCCAGCAGCAAAACGGGTTGAGGAGATTCCTTCCTGCTTGCCTCGGTGGGCTGCCCTCCAAACCAGAATGGGAAAATAGCAGGTTTTAAACCAACCTCCAGAAGGATGATGAGTTAGGTCTGGGTGATTTTCCTGGTGCGGTTCTGAGCGCAGCCCTGTGAGGGGCTGAGCTGGGCAGCGGAGGGACATGGACAGAGATCGGCTCAGGGAGGACTGCGATGCCCCTTTGAAAACAGGGAGGCTGTGCCACGGTTCAGAGGCAGCGTGAAGGTGCCCTTGAAGGCAGGATTGGTGCTGACCTATTCCAGTCTGGTCGCTCCCATACCTTTGGGTGTACTGGTCAGCACGTACAACACACTCCAGGACCGGGAAGCAGTGGGTGCTGGGTTCCCCCCAGGCTGCAGTAGCATGGAAAGCTGTCTCTCTTGCCAGGTACACCAAAACACCCACCATCTGGGAACATCTTCCAGTGGGATGCACTGAATCGAGCCCGGGCTGGCCCTGCTGTGGGCAGGGAAGAGGATGGTGACCACACCAGCCTTGGCGTTACTCGGCGCCGTGGAGGCTCCCTGGAGGAGGACAGCCCCACGCAGGGTGGGGATGGACCAGCTCTGGGCTTGTCCCAGGAGTGAGACCACACTGGGATAGCCCACAAAACCTACTCCCTGAGCAGCCTTGACGCTAGAGCCTGGCTTGTGGTGATGTCTCGGGGTTTCCTTGTGCTGCTGGAGGACCTGGAGGCTTCAACTGCAGCTGGCCTGTGCCGTAAGGGGAGCACAGCCTCCGGAGACAGGAGTTGAGGAAGGACAGATCATTACCCCCAATTAACCGGGGAACAGAAAGTTGCCCCCCGGTTTGCACCGGTTGCATGGGAGCATGTGGCACGCTGAGGGACCAAGCTGTCTCATGGACCTGCTGGGCTCTGGGCGGGCAAAGACCCCGCTGAGAAGTTTTCGCTGTGCTCCTCAATCACCCCCGGGGGTCATGCATGCAAAGAGTGGAGCAATACTGGGATACTGGATTTACCAGCCCTCCTCCCACGCTGGGCAGCCTGTAATTAAGCTGTGCACATAATGAGTTTTGGCAAAGTTTGGGTGCAGCCTGCCCGTGAAGTCCTCGGTGGCATCATGCTCCTCCCTCCCCTCTGCGCTCCCAGGGGACCCACATATAGCAGGGAGCGCCAAGGAGCACCATCATTCCCAACCTGCTCTCCGGGGCGCTCCGAAACACCCAGCTTGCCATCTACGGGATGATGAAGACCTGGATCCTCCTTGTCGGGGCAGGAATTGCCCTGGGCTGCGTGTCTGGCAGTGAGTAATGGAGCCTTGCTTTGGCAGAGGGGCTAAACCAGCCCCCGCGTCCGACGGGAAGGGGCCAACGATGGGTCGAAAGCAGACGGTGCTGAGGGCGCTGCCGTAAACCGGGAGCTCGGCTGCATTTGGGCAGCTGGTTCCTGGTGAGGTTGGATCCCCCAGAACTTCACAGGGGAAAGGGTGAGGGATGTTTTTGTGCTGGAGGGCTTCCACGAGCTCTGGGGGTCTCAGCTGGTGATGAGGGTGGTTTATCCTTCTCTTTGATGGGTTGAGACTTCCCCTGGTCTTTAGCCTTGTCCACCAGTTGCTTCCTGGTGCATTTTGCTGTGCTTTCGTCGTGTAAAGCCCCCCCTTCCTCTGGCTCCTCCATCCTCCCACGCTGCGAGAGGACGAAGAGAAATATTTTTCTAATATCCACAATCCCCCTGCGGGTGCTGGAGGTGAGCGGAGGAGCCAGTCAGATGCAATGGAAAATGTAACGTGAACTCAGGTGGTTTGCCCTTGCGACTCTGCGGTTGTTAGGAGAGGAGATGAGACAGGCTTGGAGAGACGATGAAGAATAGCTCTGGCTTTAAGGCAGATGCTGCAACAAGGAGTGTGACTTGTGAGCATCAGGTTTTGGCTCTCGGTTGACCAGGATCCTACATGTGACTAGGTGCCTTCATTGCCATCTTCTTGCACAAAACATGAGCGGTAATCTGTTTGCAAGAAGGGAGTTTCATCACTTGTGATGCTGCCAGTAGGCTGTGCCTGATGTTTCAGAAGCAGATGACTCCCCTCGGGATTAAGGGTAAGGAATTTTGCAAGGCCGGTGAAGAAGAGGAGCTTCTGCTGCGAACCAGACGTCGGGTGACCCTGAAAGCAGGAGGATTTGCCATGGTCTCGTCTTGTTTAACACGAGTGCTAAGTTATTCTTGCTCCAAGGAATAGCTGGGCTTATTGTGGCCAGGCAGCTTCGCTGGCTTGTGGCATGGTCTGTCCTTGGCGCACGCCTCGGACCAGAGGAATCGGAGCATCACCCTGATGGACCTGTCTGAGCTGTAACACCTCCACCATGTAATAACTTGGCTTACCCTCAGCTGGGCAGGACAGAGGTGGGAGATTTTGCCTGATTATCTCACAGACGGCTTACACCCGGGGTTATACGTGGTTTTGGGGGCCAGGAGCATGTAATTAAACATTTGGGGAGCTCAGACTCAATAGCTCTTTTGTTGCAAGTTAATCTGTCCTTCAAGTGGGCCCTTTTAGAGGCAGGGTTGATCTTCGGTCTGTGTTTGCACAGCGCAGCGAGGTCTTGAGTCAGGCCAGGGACTCGCAGATGCTGCTCTGACCCAAGCCATAACTCAGGTTCGTGTCCTAAACCGAGCTGAGAGCTGCTGGGAGGGCTCCGTCATGTCTCAGACATTTCCCCACACCTTGGTGAGTGGAGCTGCTCTCAGGAAATAGCCCGCGATTTCCAGGTCAACATTTTTTTTTTTTTTTTTTTTGGCGGAAATGAAAATGAGTTTCTTCTTGTCCAAAAAACTGTGCTTGGGGAGAGATGGAGCTGGCTGAAGTGCTGAAAATGAGAAAGAAATATTTGTCTGGCTTTGTGCAGCCACAAAATATCTACTGGTTGGACCAGCCAAATATCGACCGTGTAGTTGAGTGGGGATGCACCGTGCTGAGTGCTGCTGGCCGTGTCCTTCTGCTCCGGCCACCGTCCCTCGGCTGCAGCGTTGCCAGCTGTCCCAGCACCCCTTCTCTCCAGCAGCCCCTCTAAACTTGACCATCACAAGCGGCCGACTGCTCTGCAGTATTTAGGCTCGTGCCTGGGTGAGGAGGAGCAAACGTCCTCCTGCAGCCGCCACCCCCCCCCGCCCTGCTCACGCTCCCCGTGCGGGGAGAAGCCTGGGCACCCCGCAGCTGAGCCCCGTGGGAAATGGGGTGATGCTAAGCTCGCCCCTCCGAGGGCTCTGCAAGGCTCCCGGCTTCGGCTGAGTCACTGCACGCTCCGGTATCGGTGCTTTGCTGCGACACGCTCTGGCAGCACGTGCCCCAGGACCGGGAACGTTTCAGCGGTGACTTATGTGTGGGCAGTTCCTGCCTTGCACAATCCCTCCGGGACTGCTGCTGGAAAATGAGCCTGGATGTGTGATTCAGACTGACTTATGCCGACGGCTGCTTTGGGAGTAAGAGGGATGCCGTCTTGGGAAAAGGGATCTCAGCTGCCAGCCCCATCAGAGCTCCAGACCTGGCTGCTCTGCTGAGTGGACCGGTGAAACGGGGGTGTCTGGACACCCTGAGCATCACTCACCACCCAAACCAGGGGTGCCCCTTCCCTCTGCAGCCCTTTCCAGTTCTCCCTGCATCAGTACGAACAAAGGTGGGAATAAAATGGCACCAAGGGCATGTCAGCTCCAGGAGCATCTCAAGCAAACCCCTTCCTGTTAACTCCCCTCTTGCCGTAAAGTGGATTTGCAGAAAAGGACGTGGTGGTGAGAGGCCAAAGGAGAGTCAGCAGTGTGTCCGTGCAGCGTGGGCTGGTGGGACAAAGAGGTTCTTCCTCTCTCATCAGCACGTAGGACCTTGATTATGTGATGCTGAAAAGCGCAAATACTTTGAGTAAAATGCGAGACAGCAGAGCAAGCAAGGTGGGTGCAGAGAGAAGCCAGCGAGCGTGACGCTTGGAGGTCACTCTCATCACTGCTGTGTCAGGATTTGCCCCGAGGGCATGTTTCACCTGCTGGAGTTCAAGGCAGGCAACCCAGAGGTGTTTAAGATGTTGCGTGATTGCAAGGGAAAGCAACGCCCTTTCCTCCAGGGATTGCTTTGCAGGCTGGCGGCTTGGCTGGGACATGGCTCCTCAGCACGTCCTTGGAGATGGTCACCTTCCTGGCTGGAGCAAAGAGATGCTGGGAAAGCCAGGCCCGGGCTGCCTGCTGTCCCATTCCTCCCATCAGGAGCAGCACAGAGGATAAGGCACCTTCCCTAAGCTCTTTGTACAAACCCAATGTCTTGGTCCCCTACAGCCCCTCTTTGCTTGATGGGAAGTGTCCATCATCCTCCTGGGACGTGGCACTTGCACTACTCAAAGCACCGCTTGAGCTGCTGCATTATTTTTAGCTTTGCCACCATGTGTAATAAAGCCCATGCTTGACGACGCATTTATCGTATAAATACCTTGGGAAGGAGTTCCCAGTTTTCCCAGCACTGCAGAAAGAGTGACGGTCGGGTTGCAAATAAGGGTGTCTGGAATGTGGCACTCCTCCTCCAGCCCAGAGACAGCTGAACCTGGGGCACTCCTGCTACGCCTGGCATTAAAGGGGTGAATCAGAAGGAGCAATTAATGGTGGGGAGCCAAGAACGTGTTTCCTGATGTGAAGTGTCCCTGACGCGGTGGACATCCACAGAGATGTGCATCCTGAGGATTCAGCCAGTCAAAATGCCACCCCTAAACGCTTGATGAATGATCCCAAATAGCTCCAGGGTAGGAGCTTGGGTCCTTTAGGCTCTGCCAGGATGGGAACGTGGGCGGAAGGAAGGATGCTCCCCAGGTCGTGGGCTGGCTGGGGCAGAGTGGTCGGTCTGTCCTGAGGACCACGCTGTTGTTTCTCTCTCTCTTTCTCTCCCAAAGACCTGTACACGGCCTCCGACTCCTGTGAGGGACGCTGCGAGGAGCCCTACAGCGAGGAGGACGTGTGCCACTGCAACGCCGACTGCGAGAGGTACCACAACTGCTGCGAGGATTACTACGCGCGCTGCCGACCCGGTGAGCATCCCCCAGGTGATGGGGGCGGGTTTGGGGGGGCTGCTCTCACCCTGAGGCTGCCAGAGCCCGGCTGTGGGGTGCGAAGGGATTGGTCGTAAGCGTGTGCCCACCTGTGTTGATGTGCATTTGTGTGCGTGGCCCTGGGCAGCCCCCAGCCTGTATCTCCATCACCCTGAGCTCCTTCTCCTTTCGTCTCCGTGCAGGTGGAGAATGGGCCGAGATGGCAGCTCACACCCACGGTGAGTAGCTCCGCTTCTGAGCAAGGGTGATAAACCACCACTGCCCCCATTTCACCCCCCTGACCAGGGGCAGGTCGCTCCTCCGCCGCTCGCGGCTCTTGGGGATCGATGGCGTTGGGGTGTCGCGCTGGTTTCTGGCCGTACCGCCCTGTCACCGGCTGTTCCACGCCATTGTGTGTCGTTGCTGAGCAGACGGTGCAGCGAGAGCCCCAGCATCGCCTGCCTCTTCCCCAGCAGCGTTATCTCCCTTTGCCAGAGACGGGTGAAGCATGCAGGCACGGAGCGGCCAGAGGCAGGGGCGAGCTGGTGTTTGCATCCACTGGTCACCGCACACCTAAAATCTGGGAGATGGGGAGGGGGCTGATCCCAGCAGACGTGTTGCAAAGAGCAACATCGCACCTGGGAGACGGGGACTGATGCTTCCCAGCCCACCCAGTGCTTAATGAAAAGCTCCCGTGCCTGCAGCCCTGTGGCCAGGGGCTGGTGCGAGTTGGGACCTCCCTGCACCCCTTAACGCTCGGTGCTGAGCACCCAGCTCTCACGGTGTCCCAGGGTTGTGAAACCTGTGCGTGGGGTATCGCATCACCCTTGCTTCTCCACGGGCAGCTAAGCTGCGGCCCTGGGAGCTGCTGCCTGCTCTTGCCAGCCCCCTGCCTCTCCTTGCAGAGGGTTTCTCCAGCAGCCAGGATGCCATCACCAACGAGGACCTCCTGCACGTCTCGGAGCAGCTTTACAAAGCGGATCAAAACAAAGCCCGGCCGACCGATATCGCCCTTAACCCCCAGTACCAGGCTTCCCCCGACGAGACGGGTGACCAGGAGGACCACTCCCCGCAGCCGTGAGCATGCACCAGCATCTTCAGGGGGTGGCCAGTAGCCAGGGGCCACCACGGCAGAGACCAGCCAGCCAGGCAGGGTGCAGGGCTGGTTTTGGAGGGGACCTCTGCTTCCCCGCTGAGTGCAGGATCTGTTCTCTCCTAGGCTCTACAAATACGTCAATGAGGAGCTCTTCTCCAAACCCACCTACGCAAGCTTCATTAAACTGCTGGACAACTACCAGAGGGCGACTGGCAGGGAGGAGGACGTGACGGCGGAGGAGCTGAGGGAGCAGGACAATTTCCTCAAGGAGGTGATGAAAACCGAGCTCATGAAGAAACTCTTTGCTTTCCTCCACAAAAAAAGTGAGTGTGGAGCAGGGCGGAGCTGGTCAGGGAAAATGGGATCCCTGCACATTGGGCACCCAAAAGGAAAGCCCCAGCTGGGTGGGAGATGATGACCTGGGAGGATGCAGACTCGAGGAGCACAGGAATGGGCTCGCCAGAGCTGCCAGGTCATGAGAGCATTGAGCCAAAGCCGAATCGCTCCCAAGGGAGAGGACCGGCTCAGGGCTGGGGGGGGAGCCCCGGCTCTGCCTCTCCCAGTGCTCCCACCCTGGGACACTGCACCCACCCGTCCACGCCGCTTTGCCCGCAGATCGCTATGGCTCTGAGCAGGAGTTTGTTGCTGATTTGAAGGAGATGTGGTTTGGCCTCTACTCCAGAGGTGACGGCAAGCAGGATTCGAGCGGTTTCGAGCATGTCTTCTCAGGTAGAGCCCACGCTGGTGGGATGGGGGGGGGGCAGGCAGCGCCAGGCTGTGGGGGCTCACCCCAGGGTCTCGCTTGTGTTTAGGGGAGGTGAAAAAAGGGAAAGTGTCTGGATTTCACAACTGGATTCGCTTCTACCTCCTTGAAAAGCAGGGCATCGTCAACTACTTCAGCCACAACTTCAACGGGCCGGTAAGTGATCCCGTGGGGTCTGCGGCCAGCGGCGCTGCATCAGCCGGCCGCATCCCAAATCGGGCGAATCAGAAGCATCAGCGATGCTCCCTCTGCCTCCATCTGTGGACCCTGGGACAGAGGCAGGGTGGGAAGGTCCAGAAAAGAGGATGTAATAGGCAGAAGGGCTTCCCAAACCACAAGTGAGAGATTTGAGTTTGGGGGGCTTTGTCTGGCGGCCCCTCGGACCAGCTGGAAGCTGCTCTGGATCTGTCCCTGGAGAGGGCGTGAGGATGCTCGGCTTCATGTGCAGATGAGCTTTGCTCGAATTCCCTGCCCTGCTGCACCCGGAGCCAAGCAGAGCCGGGGGTCTGATCCCTGACACCCCCTCCCCCCCTTTTCCTAGTGGGACACCTACCCCGACGTGCTGGGGCTGCAGTTCAGCTGGGATGGATTTTACAAGGAGGTGGGCTCTGCCTTCATCGGCTGCAGCCCCGAGTTCGAGTTTGGTCTGTACACGTTGTGCTTCATCGCACGTCCTGGGCGGGCGTAAGTACCGTACCTGTCTGCATCCGTCCGTCTGTCCTCTGGCCGTGGGGCCAGAAGCCGGGTTGGGGCCAGAAGCCGGGTTGGCCCCCGAGCCCGGCATCCCCCCATCGTGGCTGGGGATGGAGCAGCGCTGGCGTGGGGACACCGAGAGCACCCCGGGGATGGAGCAGGGCTGAGACAGGCTGTGTCCCCACAGATGTCACCTGAGCCTGGGCGGCTACAGCCTCAGCATCCAGACCTACGCCTGGACCAAGTCCACCTATGGCAATGGCCAGAAGTACATCGCCACCGCCTACGTGATGTCGCCCTGAGGCTGGCAGGAACGGGGGGGGTGACTGCAGCCCCACTCTGGGGCCCTGGGCTACCCCACACCGGGGGCCTGTGGCACTGGGCAGGACTGGTCCCGCAGTGGGAGGCGGGTGGCCGCGCTGCAAGACCCGGTGCAGGGTACCCGAGGGAGCTGGGCAGGACCATGGTGGCCGTGCCCCATGTGGAGGCAGCGAGGGGATGGAGGCGGCAGCTTTGGCACCCCCAGTCCTGTCGAGAGTCGTGTTCCCCGGTCGCAGCAGAAGAGCAGGGGGAAGGGAGGGACTTGCAGTGGAAAGTAGCACCCCTGAGCAAAATAAATACTGACCCTCGATGGAGAAGTTTAATTCCTGGCTTGCAGCTCGCCCTCCCCATCGCTTTGGTGCCAGGGACAGGGTAGGCACTGGCCCAGGGGGGGTGTTGGGACCCCTGGGTGCTGCCAGGGCCGCATCCAGCCCATGGGGTGTAGCAGGGGGGGCTGCCTACCCTTCCCCTCTTGCTGCAGCCTCCAGCCCCGGAGCTCCCCGATAAGGCTGATGCAGCGAGGGATGCGGAGCAAAGTCTGTGCCTGCAGTGATGACCCCCGCCAACCCCTCCAGGAGCCCTGCCTGGGGTTGGGGGGCTGCAGGGCTGCAACCCCCACCATTCCCTGCAGGCGCTGCAACCTGCCCCATGGGAGGACACCCCACCAGGGAGCTGACTCTTTTGGGGATCCCAGGGGACAGGGGATGGCTGAGAGCCCCCAGGACTGGAGCACGTTAACAGGACCCTCATCCTCATTTATCTCCACTGCTTCCAGGGAGCAGCCCCTCATTTCCAGGGGGGCTGCTGGTGGGGGATGCTGGAGGGGTGAGGATACAGGGCAAAACGAGCTTCTGCTGGCCAGGCTCGGTGCCACTATCTGTGCCACTTACTCCTCCAGTGTGGCACCCAAAACTTGTCCCCTACCTTCCTTTATCCACCCCTGAACCCAGGTCTTCCAGATGCAGCGGGCTCAGCCTCGCTGCCCACCATCTCTGAGCCCTGGGCAGCGGTTCCTGGGTCCTGCCCCAAGGAATTGCCCTGCTCGGGGACCAAGGAGGCAGCTGAGCTGCTGGGCCCCTGGGTCTCTGTCCCAGAAGGAACCTCCTCCTGGGGACCACCACATGGAAATTAGGGGCTACGGTAGGTGCATCCTCCATCCCTGCCCAGCTGTGCTCTCTCTGGGGGCCGTGGGTCCCCAGAGACCCCCAGCCCTGCACCCAGAGCTGGGGCTGCTCAGGGCTCCAGGTGCTTTTCTTGGCACCACGCTCTGGGGGATGAATCCAGAGCCCCTTGGGCAGCGGGACAGACAGCGTGGCAGTGGGACCCCCGGGATGACACCCCCCAGGCTGGTCCAGGGAAATGATGCCCCACGCTTGGGAGAGGACCCCTGCCAGCCCCATCGCTGCCAGCCCAACCCAAGAGCTCCCCGAGGTGCTGGGATCCCATAAACCCCCCTCTCTCCTGCTTTCCCCTCCCCAGATTTGGGTGGGCAATGGACAGGACAGCCACCACCTCTGCTTGCTTTGCCCCCCCCCATCCTCCTGCCTGCACCCCCTATGTCGGCAGGGCAGGCAGCAGCCCGGGTCCCAGGGTGGAGATGCTTCGCGGCAGCTCCCAGGCAGGACCGGGGAGATTTGAGCTGCCTGACAGATGGCCGGCTGCAACAGTTCCTGGGGAAGGGGTGGGAGTCCCCGCACCATCTGCCAGGGGTCACAGGTGACCCCCCAAACCCTGCCGCAGGGGGTGGGGGGGGTGGGGGGCATGCCAGAGCTTGATTTATAGAAATGCACTGGGAAACTGGGGAAGGGGCAATTCGGGGGGATCCGGGATGGGTGCGGGTCGGCTCTTTTCCTGGCAGCGTGGGCATCGCTGCTGTCCTGTGCCCGGGAGCTGGGGTGCAGCGGGGGCTGATTGCAGAAGCTGGAGGCGGGGGGGGTGGTTAAGCTGTGGGGCAGCCCAGGGCCTTGGCCAAGGCAGCTCGTGCCAGCTGGTAGATGCTCTCACCTTGGGGCGGTTTGCAAGGGGCGGATTGCACAGGACGGGGCACAGGCTGCAGGACGAGGATGCTCCAGGCACCTTCGTCCTTGCTAGAGCTCCGTCCTGAAGGTTTTCACCAGAGCTATCGAGAGGCAGCTGGTGGTTGCTGCTCGCTGCAGGGCTGCACTGGCACAGGACCCAGTTCCTCCTCCTGCTTCTGCATCCCTCAGCCCGCTCCCATTCCTGCCCACCTCTCCACCAGCCTCCTTGGTGCCAAACCTTTCCATCTAGAAGGACCCCGGTGCCCCCAGGCATCGCAGACAGCGCCGGTGCCCTGCCCATGGGTCCCCTGCGCCTGGCAGTCGCTGCCAACCCCCCACACCCGGGGCTGGGGAGCTGCTTTTCCAGCAGCTGGGGTGAACAGAGACAAAAACCTGGCAAGAGAAAGGTTACCCACCCTCACCCGGGTTCCTGCCGTGGTGGTGGGTGTAGTGCCGGGGGACCGGCTGGTGCTTGGAGATGCTCAGGTGATGCTGGAGAGCTGCTCCATACTTTGTCCATGCCCAGAAGGAACCTCTCTGGCTGCTGCAAGCCCTGGGGGAGCAAGGAGGGGGGAAAGGTGGGGACTTTTCTGGGTATCTGCTGGTCTGATGGACGCCATGCCTGCATCAACTCGGGGTCTGAGGCAGCAGCCTGCCAGGGCCAGGAGGCTCCAGGTCGTACCCAGCTGGCCAGGCAGGCAGAGCAGAGGAAAGCCAGACGTCAGCAGGGCCCCCCGTACCCCAAACTCCCTGCCCGCCGCTGGCGGAGACACCACAGCATCCTCTGCAGCATCACCCCCATCCCAAGGACCTCCTGGGCCCCCCCGCCGGGGGCCAGCACATCCCTCAGCATCTTCCTGCCCTCGGGTCCGGCTCCCGGGACGGGCTCCCTTCGACCCTCCGGCTTCCCCCAAAGTGTTGGGAAATCAAACAAAACGAGCGGAGAAGAAAGGGAAGGGCAGGAGAGGGGTGGAGAGGAGGGGCAGGTGTCAGCAAGCTGCCTCCAGCCATCTGTTGCCAGCTCGGGGACTCCGGGGCCCCCCCAGCTCCCGTGCCTGACGGGGACAACGCTCGCTCTCGGGGGGGGTGACACTGTGCGGTTGCATCCCCCACCTGAGCGCAGCCGCGTTGGGGAGGTTCGGAGGGGGCTGCCTGCCCTCCCTCCATGGGGGCTGCCCGGGTGCCGTCATCGCAGCTGAGCTCACGGGGAGGCTCGGGCAACCGTTGTGTCCCCCCCCGCCCCGCCAAATCCCGCTCCCTGCGTGGAGGGAACATTGACGTATCCCCTCAGGTTCCCCAAAACCCCTCTGGCCAGATGTGCCCCCTCCTTGCACACGGGGGGGTGGGTACAGCAACCGCCTGCAAACCAGGGCCAGGGCTTGGGCTCCTTCTCCTGACCCTGGGGGTCTGGGACCAAAAACCTCCCAGCAGCATGGCTTTGGCCCTGCGGTGGAGATACTCCTGACTTACACCAATATTAAGTGTCACTCAGACCCCGGGCACCACTCTGTGGGTGAGATTTTTTTGAGGCGCTAGCGCAAGCAGGATGTTTTTCCCATGTTTTCCCTGTTTTTTCCCATGCTGTGCTGGGAAGAGGAGAAATGAGAGGCTGGATGTTGCAGTGTCCATCCCCTGCCCTGCCAGCCCAGGGACCGCGGCGCTCCCACCATCCCTGGAGCCTGGTTTGGGTTCCCTACATCGGGATTTACGCAAGCCCAAGCTGAACCGTGCCTGGATGAGCTGGCGTGCAGACATCGGGAGAAGGAGAGCTTCCCTGCGAGATACCCGGGGTGCTGGGAGGGATCCGCAGGGCTCGCAGACCCGGGCTCCTCTGGAGAGGCTGCTGGAGGCCAGGCAGGACCCCCCCCCCCCCCCCCCCCCAAGCATCACCCATGTGTGCGCCCAAATCATTCCCCTACCCCTGGGCAAGGTGAACCGCCCTGGGGGGCAGGCAGGAGAGCCCCCCCCCCCCCCTCCCCATTTTAAAGGAGGGATGCTGAAGATTCGGGGTCCCTGGCAGGGATGTTCTCGCCCCAGCTCATCCATTGGGTCTCACCTTGTTGTTACCCATGGAAATAGCTGAGCTTTCTGAAGAGATCCCTCCGGGATTTATCCTGGTGCGGACCATGGCAGCCCAGGTGTTATGACCGAGGGTTCCGGCCAGCCGCAGCCCTGGGTACCACCACCATTAGAGCTTTTGCAAAGTGAGGATGAAGAGGGTTACAGCTCCATCTGAGCCCCCCGTAAGGCAAAGCCTGCTGCATTATATCCTAATCCGAGAGGCCTTGGGGACCGTGACTCTAAGTGGAGGATCTCTAATCCCCTCCCGTAAACGATATGGCACTAACTACCCCGATGGGACTCTGGCCACATCTGGTAGGAGAGCCTGCCGGGAGTGCCCGGCTATACCTTTTGCTAAGAGGATGAGGATGGAGAGAGGAATATGCTAAACCATTTATGCCGTGGGCACTTTTTTATCCGCCGTGATCAGATGTCTGAGCTGGCAGGATGGGATCTCCATCTGGATGTATGGCCCCGGCCCTCGGCTTGTTCCCGCACCCCGAGCAGCATCTCTCCTCGCTGCCGGCCGCTGGAGAAGCACCGCTGCGTTGCTCCTGCAAAAAGCCCGCTGTGGATGTGGCCACCTCCTTTTTTTGGGGCTCAGAGCTTTAAGGGGGAGGGGGGCAGAGATGGTTCCCACCAACGAGCCCCGCGCTCTGCCCCATCCCCGGCACGGCTCAGCACGCAGCCGCGATGTTCAGCTGTACGGTGAGGGAGATGCTGTCCTGCGTACGGGAAACTCCGAGGTGGCTCAGAAACCCTGAGCACAAGTTTTAACGGAGAAAATGACCCAAAACAACCCAGCCCTCCCATGCATGGTGGGTTTCGTGAGTAACCAGCTGGAAGGGACCCCCGGGGCAGCATCCTTCTTCTCCCCCAGCCCACCCAGGGATGTAGGGGAGACGGGTCGAGTCCTGCCGCGGTCGGGGTAGGAGGCCAGCCAGGGTTTAGGTGTGGGAAATCCTCCTTGTACAGTGATTCATCCTGAGGATGAAAGGGCTGGGGGAGAGCAGAGCCCCCCCTTGAGACCTCTGAGCAGCCGGGGAGGGGGCGCGGAGCATCGCTGGCAGCTGGGCTGGGGGTCCACCCCCGGAGCAGAGGTTAATGAGTGAGCGGGGCCGGGAGCCACCGCGGCAGCGGCCGTTAGCCCATATGGACACGGAAGCGCAGGCGGCAGCGGCGGAGGGGGGGAAACGGCGCGTGCCGGCGTCCTGCCCCACGTTTGGGGTGGCAGAGCCCCCCGCTCCGCCTGCGCTGCCACAGGTCACCCGGGATGCAGCGTTAGGTCATCGATGCCCTGGTCTCCCCCCTCCCCATCCCTCCCGCATCCCTCCCATCGCATGGATGCTCTTCTTATGATCAAATAAATACCGCCAGGGAAAACCAGGACCACAGCGTGTCACCCAGGGTGGGGGGGTCCAACAGCCCATAGAGGGTGGGAGCACGGCGAGGACCACGCACCCACCACGGGCGCTGCCTCCACCCTGCCCGCGACACGGCGAGCGGGCAGGGATGCCTGCGCTGCCGGACCACAGCTGGGTCTGGCGGTTGGAGAGGGAAGCTGAGGTCGCATCCGTTGCCCCTGAGCTTCAGCTAACGGCCAGGAGCTCGCTGGGCCCCCTCCGCACCTTTCTCCTGCTCCCCGCGGGGACGCCGAGCAGCCAACTGTTCCCCGCAGAGGCCGGCGGGCTGCAGCCCAGGCTAATCCAATCCATCAGGGGGGTAATGAGCTATGAAAGTGCGGATTCAATTAAGGGGGATTGCGACGGAAGGCAGAGCCCGGCGGCAGACGGAGAAAGGAGCCCGCTCCCCTCTGAAAGGGTCCATCTGTGCCGCCGTGTCCCGTCTTTGTGCTCCCTGAAAGAGCCGGCGCGGCACAAAAGCGGCCGAGTCCCCGCCAGGCGCTGGCAACGCACAAGGGTCCGGGGATCCCGGCAGCCCTTGTTGGGGGGGGGGGAGGGAAACTGAGGCACGGTGTGGTTAAGGGAGCAGCTTATGGCACCGAGGGTAGGGTTTGGAGGGCAAAAGTGTGCACCTTGCTCTCGCGATGCTGGTTGCAACCTTTTTTGCCAGTGATTTAATTTTTATTTGTGAGTTGGGTGGGTTTTGTGCAGGGCGGCTTGCACCGGAGACCTCCTTCCTCCTCCTTCTGAGGGCTGCTCGCTCAGGGCCCCATCCGGAGCACGGCACGGGGGGAGCTGTGGGCTGCTGGCTGAGCCCCCAAGCTTTGGGTCAGTGCTCAGGGTTGGGCTGGTCCTGGTGCCACCCGCCTTTCAGTGCCTGTCCCCCATCTCCGTGTCCCCCATCCTCCAGGTACCTCCGGAGCCGACGCTGCCTTGGGCATCTCGTGGGCACGCGGCCCAATTCAGCAAGCTTAATCCTTTGCAGAAACTGGTATCGAGTCACCACACGGCGGGGGGAGAGGGCCAAAATCGGAGCCTCAGGGCTTGCTGGGGTCTGTGCCTCAGTTTGCCCCTCCGGGAACGGCTGGAGGAGGTGGCGGTGCTCTGGGTGGGTCTTCGGCACCTGCCTGCCCTTGGCTCACATCTCCGGGACTCTCCCTGCATCACTTGGGCTGGAAATACCCTCCCCCCCGCCCCCGAGGCCTCTTCATCTGAGACGCTCCCGCCTGATTACAACTTGGGAGGGATTGAGCCAGGGACGAGTTTAAAGACGGGATTATTCCTGTACAAATTCTGATTAAACCGTCCTCAAACCCTCCCGCTACAAGATTAAGCCGAGCTCTAATCTCACCCGAGCAGCAAGACTTCGTCAATAACTCCAAATCTCTCCGCTGTTAGTTTATCTGGCAGGGATTAAACTGGGAGGTTCCTGAACTTGTATTATAATATAAAAAAAACCCAAAACAAAACAAAACCAAAAAACCCAACCCTGTGTGCGTGTGCGTGCGCTGGGCAGTGCACGACAGCTGCCATCTCCCACATCTCAGCCAGGGACGGGGCTGAACGAAACGCCCGCTGCCACCCAGATTTAAATTTTCACAATTTACCAGCCCGAAGCAGCCCGGCTGGTGGTCGCAGCCCTCAGCAGAGCGGGCGGTGGGACGGCTGCGGGATGGCACAGCTTGGGGACGAGCAGCCGCGTCTCCACAAGCTCTTCTGTGTTTTTCCATCCGCTCTGCTGGAGCTCCAGGGCTCAGCTCCGAGTGACACCCCGGGAACATCCCTCAAATGTGATCTCTGAGGCTTCCAGACCAAGGCAGACGGTGGGAGAGGGGGAGAAGGCTGAAGTGCTGCGTGTGGCATCCTCCGAACGGAGCCCATGGTCCTTCCTCACCCTGCAAGCACAGCCGGGGTACGACTCGGTTCGTGGTGGCATCTGTGTCCCCTTCTCTCTGCATGGTCACCACACTCTGGCTCTGCCCTGGACACCAAAGAGGGGCTTGGGAAGGAGGGGACCCTGTGAGAGGGACCCTTCTGCTTGCTGGAAGCTGGCACCGGGTTAGTATTGCCCAGGAACCGATGGGTTCATCGGTCAGGGATGTCCTGACACTCCCCAGAATCCAGGGAAAGGGGGGTGACACCTCTCTCAGCTGCATGACAGTCCCTCTTGGTCACCTTGAGCTCACTTTGGGGTCAGCCCAGCCCACCAGGACCCCCACCAGCACCGGGGTAACACCATGAGGTCCTCCACTATGAGCAGGACCCTTTGCCAGCACCAAAATCCCTTTGGGTGCTAGGAGGACACACAGCACCTTTGGAGCCAGCACGCTCCCTGGATCCCATGGGTGGGATGGGAAAGGCTGGGAGAACCGGGATGGCCCCCCAAGGCAAGGGATGCTCTGGCACTGGCCACGGCTGGACCGAGCAGATGCCCGGGCAGCGTTTCCCCTAATCCCCTGGACCGGTCCCCGCTGCGTAAACACTCTGTACAGCTTTGCAAACAGATTGAACCACGGCTGATCTGGAGCGCGGCAAAGAGCTTAGGGGCTCGGCGGAGCCAGCGCCGGGATTTGTACGAATTAACCACCCCGCACTGGTGGGAGGCTCCGGAGGAGCCCGGTCCCATCTCCGCCAGGCTGGGAGGGATGTGGGAAGGGGACCTTGCCCTCCCCTGGGTCCCCTGGCCCGGGCAGGGTGCAGGGGGTGTAGCAGGGTGGTGGAGCAGCCACGGATCCCTAGTTGGATGGGTGAGGTGCAGCCTTTGAAAGCTCACGGGACATCTTAGCCCGGCTGGGGCACTGCAGCAAAGGCTGGCCAGGCTTTTCTCCCCAGTGTCCATCCCACAGCGCATCCGAGAGGACCAACCTCCCGTGCTGTGGCGTTGCCTGGTCCCATACTCCAAGGACCTGGGTGGCCGGAGCTGCACGCACACCACTCCAGGGCTTGGCGGGATGGATGGACTGGAGGATGCCGGATGGCGCAGGAACGGGGACATCCCACGCGCAGGGGTTACCCGCCTGCACGGCCATGTCCAGGAGCAACAACTTGGGCTCAGGGAAAGAAGAGATTGGTCCTGAAGGCCGTAGATGTGCAAACGATGGGTCGGTTTCCAACACACGGTGTGAGCCTGAGGGTCACGGCTTTGTGCAAGCCCAATTTAACCCTCAGTGCCTGGGTGGTGCAGACAAGCTGCGTCCTGGCACGTCCCCGTTTCCCCGGGATGAAGCGTGGTGCCACCATGTTGATCCTCTTGGGACCATGCGCGGCTCCTCTCCCACCGGCCCGCACTAATCAGCAAGAAAGTTAGTTGCCAAAATCAGATGTTCCCAAGGGGGAAAAGATGATTAACTCAAGAATCAACAGTCTGATATTTCGGCTTAGTGGGAAAATCCTCGTGGTTTCCCAAGCTGGGCACATTAGGAGCTCAGTGGCTCACAGTGTTATCAGATTACAAACAATATCAGAATTACAGCTTTTAAATCTGGGGTTTAAAAAGACTTAGCAATTATACAGCTCTGGGCACTCCCACCCCTGTAGAAACCAGGACAACTTGGAGCCAGGACCCTCGAAGAGTTGCTCCCAACTCTGGTTTTCCCAGGGCAGGGACACCACCACCGTTGACCAAGTTGTGTGTCCAACCGGTGCTGGACGCCCCAACCGCTGCCATGGGAATGCTTCGCGTGGGATGGGGGGTGAAGCATCCCTCCCTTGGGGTCTTCTCCACCTGCCCAGGGAAGGACGGTGTAGGAGGCTGTTCCCAGCTGGCCTTTACAGCTCTGATGGTCATCCTTCACCTTGTACGTTCCCCAGCTGGCTTTTTCCTTCCAATATCCTTAAAAAAAAAAAAAAAGAGTCCTGGTTTTCAGCCAGCGCCCCCAAGGATGGGGGTGGCTGCTGGGGTACCAGAGAGGCTCTGGCTCTGCCGTCCAAGTTGACCTCCACGTGGACCCAGATGGAGACCCTGGTGGGGTTAAAGCCAAGCTCTAGAAGTCCAAGAGGTATCTGGAGCTGCCTCTGCATCCAAAACTGATGCTCACCCGGTAATTGGAGATGCTGGAGCATGAGGAGATGATTGACCATCGGAGGTTCCCGGTAGCTGCTCCAGCCTCCTTGGTCCTTCTTCCAGGAGAAAGAGCATCCTCCAACCTCGGCCGTGTCATCGCGTGGGAACAGGGGAGATTTTAACCAGGGCTCCTTTGTCCTAGATGCTAATTAGTCATTAAGGCTACGTAAGTGCAGCTGACAGACTCGGCTCACGGGGGTCTCAGCTCCTGGGCACCCACTTGTCCCCAGTGCTTCTGCGAGTCCTCGCCAGGGCGGGTGAGAAGCAGCGTTGCCATCCCAGGTGCCCTTCCCAACACCCAGACCCTGCCTGCCCCGTCCCCCTGCCCCATCCCCAGGGCTGTGGGACCTCTCCCAGCCTCCCCCCGCCCCGGGAGGAGGTGGGTGGTGGGGGGCTGCGGGGACCCACCAAGGCGTGGGGTGGAGAGGGACCCCCCCCAACCCGAGTCACCCAGGGGGCAAGTGGGACCTGTTCCATTGGCTCCCAGGCTGTGCCGGTGCTGGGGAGGATGCGGTGCAACGAGCATGCCAGTTCTCAGCTCCTCACCGTCCCGGTGCCAAAGACATGGAAGGGGGGGTTAAATATCAACACGCCCGAGCGCCAGCCAGCGAACCCACAACCCCGGAGCTCCTCACGGACAACTCACCCTACGTGCACACACACAGGGGTATTCCCTCGCCCCCCCCCCCCCGCACGTGTACCGGGGGCCAGCTGTGCTCTCGCACGCCCGCGCACACACGCAGCCCCGCGGGGGGCTGGCGCAGGAGCAGGACAGCGTTTGCCCCAGCCTGCCATGGCTCCCTGCCCTCTTGGCACAGGCTGGGGCTGCTGGAAGGGGCGATTCCCCTGCTGTCGGGCACACACGCGCCCCGGGGACCTGGCACCGAGCAGGGCTTGGTCACCGGCCAGCGAGGGAAGGGCCGGGGGGGCTGCGGTGGCGGGGGGGAGCTGGGGGCACAGCTGGACCCCGGGCACCAGCGGGCAGCCAGCCACTGGCCTCATCCCAGTGCTCCCAGAGCATCGTTGTGGGGGGGTCACACTGCCATCGGAGGGTGTTTGTGGGTGCGTGTCCGTAGGTGTCCGGGGTGCGGGTGTAAGGGAGGCACGTGGGTTTATGTGCACAGTTGTGCACGGCCGTAGGTACACGGCACATAGCTGTGTGTGCGTGCACAGATGTCGTACCTCCCCATTTGTGCACGTACCTCTCCCCGTGTGCGTACGTGTGTAAGTGTCGGTGAGTTTTGAATGCATGTGCGCACGTATATGCTGTGCACACGTGCTGGGAAGGCTCCCCCCGCTTATCGCTGCAATAACCCCCAGCCCATGGCACGGACCGGGGTCTGTACACCCCCAGGTAGGTGCACCCCCAGCCCAGCCCGCGCCCCAAAGCGGCTGCTCCTGCCTGCGCGGGGGGCACACGAGGTTCCCCCTGCCCATGCATCTCACCCCCGTCCCCGCTCGGGTCCGCAGCGTCTCCCCCAGCCCTTTGCAGCGCGGGTGCAGCTGTGGGTCCCCCCAGAGAGCCCCCCCACCCTCGCGCCACGCCGGGCAGCGGCAGCCACGTGCCCGGGCACAGCTTGCGGGGACGAAGCGCTCGGTAGATCCCACCGGGCTCCCGGCAGCAGCCGGCGTGCGGGGCTGGGGGACGGAGAGGCACTGAGCTGTGCGAGGACACGTGGAACGTGGGGTCCCCGTGCGAGGGGCCGCGGGGAGGAGAGGTCCCGCTGGCAGCCAGAAGCTGTTTCGGTTTGTTTGTTTTTTTTTTTAGCGCAGCTGGGAAATGAGGACTTGTGGGTGCTGAGGGGGGCTGGGGTCACGCTCACCTCCGCTCTCGGTAGGGATGATGGCTTAGACGGGGTGAAGCCAGGACACCCGCGTCCCCCGCGCCTTCCCTGCACAAAGCAGGCGGGACACGTCCCAGTGCCTCTGCACGGCCACGGGTGCAGAGCTGACGCACGCGCGTGCGTGCTTGCACGTGCACGTCTCCCTCCGCGCATCACAAGAGCACGCGCACACGCAGACCTGCGCGGGACAACGCATCAGCGCGTGTGTGCGCGGCGTGTCAGCGTGCGCAGGGTTGCCTGAATGTGTCTGTGCGCGCGCGCGTGCTATTTGTGTGTGCACATCCACGTAGGCGCACACACGTGTGCGTGTCTGTGCGTGTTCGCGTGTGCGCACGTGCGTGTTCGTGACGTTCCCCCCAGGCAGCCCCTCACCACCACCACCACCACCATGTTGAAGACCACAGAAAAGGAGACGACAGCCCTGGGGCGATGCTGCTTGAAACAAGACCACAACTTTATTTGAGCTAAAAACCCAATTCTGCTTTCTTTACAAAAGGATAAACTTTTGCTCTCAGTACAAAAGAGAAGAAGCCCCAGGACCCCAGGGCCGGGCAGGGACCTCCGGAGCTCAAGTCATCTCCAAATTCCCAACTTCTATACAAAACACCTCTGCAAAACTGGGAGGTTTGGCCAGCCGGGCTCGCAAGGCCAGTGGGACATCAAAAATAGTTGTCTGGATTTTCTTGAAAACAAAAATAGTTGCATAGCCTTTAAAAGTTATTGCTCATATAGAAATACAAGGGACAAGTTGGGAGCTGCCGGACATGATCAGCCCTCCAAAAATCCAAGAAACGGCCATGTTAAATACGTAGTTCAACATTAAATATGTAACCCCTTGGTTAAATACTTGGTTTCATCACCAGAAAATAGACCGTGAGGGCAGGAAGAAAATAAATTAAATAAATAATGGCTAATAAATAATCCTGGAGCAACAGCACCGCAAAAACCACACATCTCCACAAAGCTAACTCCAACTAAGCACTTGGAAGTCAACTGGAAAATGAGGAGGTTGTTTAGCACATTCCACATTTCATGTAAAATGGAAGGAAATAAATTAGACACCCCCCCCCACACACACACAGAGTAAATAATAAATAAACAAACCAGGAAATTAAGACACACTTCTTTTGGCAGGATATCTTCAGGACACAGATCATGATAAATAACACTACGAACCATAAGAAGATGTGGCCCTAGTCAGGAGGAAGGGTTCAGCTGAGAGCTCCTCTTCCAGCCAGGATATTTGTGCTCTGAAAGACCAACAGTCCCTTAACGAGGTTTCAAGATCCGTGTGCTGATAATCTCATGCTGGTTGTAGGTCACAGGCAAGGTCTGAGGCTCAGAAGAGGACGGGCAGCAGGGCTCAGCACAGGACAAGAGTGCAGGAGGGACCATCATGGAGAAGCTCTGAGGCTGGCTGGACCATGCCATCCCTGGATGATATGTTGGCAGCAAAGATAAGGTTCTCCGTTGGGTGGGAAGGTTCTCTGTTGGGTGGGAACGTTCTCCATTGGGTGGGAACGTTCTCCATTGGGTGGGAATGTTCTCCGTTGGGTGGGAACATTCTCCGTTGGGTGGGAAGGTTCAAGAAGGAGCAACTGTGTTGGTCTTCTGCAAATGGTGGAGATCAGTCCCACCTCTGACAGCCCACCTGGCCATGGCTGAACTGGGAAAACTATGACCCCATCAGAGCGTGTGGAAGGGGAACCGGTCATCCCAAGGGGGAGGAGGGACTTGTTGCCACCTGATGCAAGACAGAGGTGTCCCCACGCCCCGCTACCCCAAGGGGGGGGGGAAAGGAGCTGTAAAGTCTTGGCAATGAACGATCCCAAGTGCTGGAGTGCATTCAGGCAGAAAGTCCTGCAGGGTGAAGCCACCTCCATGAGCATCTCTGGGGGAGAGGAAGCGGGAGGTGACGGCTCAGCTTTCGGTGGTGGCTCATCAGAATTCAGCTGTCGGGAAGGGTTCACGTGGCTCATGGGGACAGCTCAGAAATCAGCAAGGTGACTCCAGTGCAGACCCATTGGGAGAGGACAGGAGGGCCAGCTGAACCTTCCACAGGGCCAGCTATGTCCTGCAGAGATGCTCAGAAGTTTCTCGCCCTGTAGCGGCGATATCCTCGCTCCAGTTGTGTCCATTCTAGAAACAGCTCCACGACGCGGCTGAACTTCTCTCCGCGTCAAAAATTTGGGTCTAACTCTGCTTTGCTATTCATTGAAGATGGCGTTGAGCTGAGGCCCGGCCACGTGGTGCGGGTAGGACTCGTAGCTCATGTCTATGGGGATCTCGTAGCGGGGCACTGTGTTTTGGAAGTGAGAGGCATGTCCATGTGCTCCAGACAGGCTGACTGAGGGATAGTGGGCCATGAAGGTGTAGGATTTATCCAGGTCTGGAGACCCATCTTGCTTCAAGGAGAAGTTCCCGCTGATGCTCAGGGGCGGCGTCAGGGGACCCTCGTAGGGGGGAGTGGTGCAGTCAGAGGGGTGGTTTCCAAAGGAAGCATCCACCAAGCTCTTGAAGGTTGGAGGCTTTAAATGCAGCAGATGTGTTTCCATGGTCCCATAGGGTGGGCTTGGGAGCCCTGGGGACTGGTAGCTGAAGGAGTGGCTGGATATGGCCGATTCACACACCGGGGACTTTTCTTCATGTTTCTCCAGGAACAAGGTCTGCGGTCCCAGCTGCAGACAGCCAGCCACCAGGTTGCTGGTGGGCTGGGACAAGCCCTTGCAGAGCATCTCCACAAAGCTCTTCCCTTCTGGAGTCTGCCCCGTCTCAAGCACCTCAGACAGAGCCCAGATGTAGTTCCTTGCAAGCCTCAATGTCTCAATCTTGGACAATTTCTGAGTCTTGGAGTAGCAGGGCATCACCCTCCTCAGGTTGTCGAGAGCATCATTCAGACCGTGCATCCGCGTGCGCTCCCGGGCGTTGGCCTTCACCCGCCGGGCCCTGAACCGCTCCAACCTCGCCTTGGTCATTTTCTTCTTCTTTGGTCCTCTTCTCTTCGGCTTTTCCCCATCATCCTCTTCCTCCTCTTCTTCCTCAATGCTGTTGTGCTCTTCATTCAAGCCAGACATCAATCCAAAAGGACCTTGCCTGCCATCGTCTTCTTTCAGCTCATCTTTGGAGCTCAAGGTTTCACCCATCCAGGCTTGGGTGTTCACAAGCTCCGCCATCTCTTTGGGCTTGGCATATGTCTTGGTCATCTCTGGTCTCTGCAACAAAGGGACAAGGACATGTTAATGAATTCCAGAGGGAGAGTCGCTCAACATGCTGAGGGCATTAGGAACCGAGGTCAAAATCATCTTCCAGAAGCACCAACTGCTTTCTGCCCACCAATAATACCTACAGAATCTATTTATCCATCATCTATCTATTTATGTATCTACAATAATTTCTGGTGAATTTGTTTGGGAGCCACTGAAGCCTCTCCATGGGGCCCAGCAACTCTTTTCCAGGGCTCAGGGCTTCCGACAATTCAATTTTGGGATTATTCCCACTCATGAGTCCCTCCCCTTGTGGTTTCATCCCCAATTGTCACGTTGGGGGTTGCATAAGGGAGCCTGAAAGTAAAGGTCCTCTGCCGAGCTGCCTCTGGAGATTTTCCTGCCTGAGCTCTTCTAACCTGAGCACGTTTGCTTGAACCTTCGTTTCCCTCTGCCATAACGAACAGAGTCATATCGCACAAACCAGCCCGGGTTTCATGTTAATCAGCCCCCCAAATCCCGTCATCGTGCCTGACTCATTTAATAAAGCTTAGCATCTAAGCAGCTTTGCTGAAAGTGTGCTGCCCAAGCCCTGGCTCCACTGGCCCTGTCCACTCCATGCGGAAAAATCCCACTTTTAATATGCGTGATGGGACTGGCGGGCTGGATTAGGGTGTTAATTGCTGCGCACAGCCATCGTATTCCCAGAGGACTGTGTGGCCCCAATTAACTCTTCGGCAGAGCGATAGGAGTCTGTCAGATGCTTGGAAATCTGGTGGGCGAAGGTGGTGAAGGACCATCCTTGGGATGAATGGATGGGTCTGGCTGAGCCAGGATGGAGCGGGTTCAAAAACCTTCTGCCAGCATCCTGGTAGGACCCCAGGGCTGCACCCGCTTTGCGTGGTGAGAGCAGCCCAAAAACGGCTGCAGGTCAGCTCCAGGCTGCTCTCTGAGCCTTACTTTCATTCCACCCTTGGGGACCTGTCCCAAAGGTAGCATCTCTGCCTGCAGCTCCCGTCCCTTGCTGGTCCTGTGCCCCAGAATCCATCCCAGAAGAAAACCATCAGGTTTAGGGCTCTGTTCAAGAAGCGAGCCCAGCGCCTCTCCCCCTTCCCTGCACTTTGCAGCACCGTATTTCCATGGAGTTTCAGAAGGTTGTCTCTTTGGAAATCCAGTTTGGATTTTTAGGGATTTTGCTCTCTTTCTCCAGAATATTGATTTTTTTTTTTTTTTTTTTTTAAAAAGAGAGGGAAAGTAGACAAAGAGGGAATTGTCTGATGAAGTCACTCTGATAATTTCCCAAGTAAGGAGACAGTGGGAACCCACTGAAATAGGAAGCTTGTCCAGCCCCATTATTTTGGACATCTTTCCTTTTCAGACATCTCCATCCCACATTGTCTGAAAGAACCACAAGAAACCCATTGCAGGAAAAAGCCTGCTGTGGCCGAAAAATTAATTTTCAAGTGGAGATGGCTCAGCTCATAGCAGAGGGAGATGCCCTCCCTTTGTGTCACCGGGCACTGAGCTCCCATCCTGAAACGAGCAGGTTCAATTCCTTCTCCTTTCCTGTAGGACCAGGAACTTGGTTCCAACCCTCCACTGGTTTCCTTCCAATGGACTTGACGGTCCAGAGGAGGACAGTTGGTTCGGGACGAAGACTGACTGACTCCAGCCCCTGATATGAAGACCCTGACCCCGGACAGAGCCCCCCAAAGCAGAAGAAACACAGAGGGCTGGGGAGGAGGATGAAGGAAAGATGCTGCCACAAAAGCCAGGAACAAAATGGGCAGCTGGGGCCGGGAATTCGTCACGGAGAGGGGCTGGAGGGACAAGACATCCACAAGTAGACTATGAAAATTAGGATTTGCTTGAGACCTCTGCACCCGCCTTCTGCCTGGGAACGCAGCAGGATGTGGCCCAGCTGTACGTGGACGTGGTGGGCTCTGGCTGCAGGGCAGATTAAAAACCCTACAGCTGCTCCATCAGCTCCAGCACAGCCATCGAGGTGGCTACGAGGACACCGGTGTCAGCTGAGTCCTGAACCCAGCGCTGCCCAGAGCTCCCAGTTCCACTCATGGTCCCAGTCCCACCCTCAGCCAAGTGGGGCAGGGGAGAGGGGATGCACTGACATATTTTTTTTTCGGGGTGTGGGGGAAAATCTGCTCAAGGGCAGCCCTGCAGCATCCACACAGACCCGGAAAAGCGGGAGGAAGGTGGGGGATGCTGGTTTCTTCCCTGCTGGGGTCCTGGCCCCGGGCAGGACTTGCTGGGGAAGGGGCTGCACTTGCAGAGCATCGGGCACCCCGACGGGGGTCCCCTCCCCGGGCCGCCCCCTCCGCGAGCTGAGAAACAAAAGCCGGGGGCTGTGGCAGGTCCTTCCTCAGCTCCTTCACCTTCATCACTTCTATCCTCAGCGAAAACCCGGCCCCGACGTGGCCAGGGGTGATCGGCCCCGCTGCCAGCCAGCGCCCGCACGGGGGTCCCCACCGGGCTCCGGGGCTGCGACTCCATCCCCGACGGCTGCAGGGAACTGGGGCGGGGGGGAAACACCGGGGGGGGCTCGGTGCAGCCTGCTCCATCCCACCCTTCGCCCTGCACTCCCCTCGAAGGGTGCAGAGCCCCCCCCCCCCCCCGCGATGGGGTCCCGTTGCTCCGCCGTCGGGGCAGAGCCCTCCGCATCGTCCCGGAGGGTCGCCCGGTGAACCGGGGGCATCGAGAGCCCGCGGAGTCCCGTCGGAGGGATCAACACATCCCTTCGGGTCCCCCGCACCCCCGGGGGTCCCGGTCCGCCCTTACCTGGGCACCGGAGCGAGTCCCCGTTGTCACTTGCCCGGGCTCATGGTGCCTCCAGCCCCGGGGGCGCGGGCAGGTCCCGCGGCGGCGGCACCGGGGGCGGCACCGGGAGCGGGCAGCTCCGCTGTCGGGCGGTTTTGAGAGCTCCGCGCTGCCGGCGGCTCCTGCCCGGCCACGGATCCCGCGTGGCTCCTCCCACGGGGGGGAGGTGGCCCAGCCCGGCTCCTCCCGCCGCCCCACCGGGACCCCGACGGCACCCCCGGGCATCCCTGGATGGGTGCCCCCGGGTGGGCATCCCCGGGCCCTGGGCATCCCTGGATGGGTGCCCCTAGACGAGCATCCTCGTGTGGGTACACTGGCCAGGGTCCCTTGGATGGGCACCCTTGGGTGAGCATCCCTGGATCAGCATCCCTGGACCAGCACCCAGGGATGAACAGCTTAGGATGGGCATCCCTAGATGAGCACCCCTAGATGGGCACCCCTGGACCAGCACCCCTAGATGGGCACCCCTAGATGGGCACCCCTAGAGGGGCACCCCTGGACCAGCACCCCTAGATGGGCACCCCTAGATGGGCACCCCTGGACCAGCACCCCTAGATGGGCATCCCTAGATGAGCACCCCTAGATGGGCACCCCTGGACCAGCACCCCTAGATGGGCACCCCTAGATGGGCACCCCTAGAGGGGCACCCCTGGACCAGCACCCCTAGATGGGCACCCCTAGATGGGCACCCCTGGACCAGCACCCCTAGATGGGCACCCCTAGATGGGCACCCCTTAATGGGCACCCCTGGGCCAGCACCCTTGGAAGAGCACCCTGGGATGAACCCAAAGGATGGGCATCCCTACATGAGCACTCCTGGATGGGTGGGCACCCCTGGGTGGGCACCCCTAGATGGGCACCCCAGCTTGCCCAGCGCCAGGACAGATCCTGCCAGGCAGCTCCCTCCATGGCAGGGAGTCCCCCAGGGGGTCCCATCCAACCGGGCATGGCCAAGCATGATGTGACAACGACACGGGGCTGCCAGTGTCTCCGACTGGGGTGTCATCACCCACCGCCCCCCTCGGCCGGGCGCTGCCGTGGTGATGCCGGTGCTGGGGAGAGCCGGGGGACCGGGCCCTGGGCGACGCTGGCTCCTACCCAGGTGCTGGGGGTGGGCGCGGGGGCTGCTGCTCCCTCCCAGCTGTAATGAGAGAGCGAAGGGGGAGTAATTAGTGGCTGGTACGGCCAGAAGGGGCCCGGCTGAGCTCTCTGCCGCTCAGACAAGGGAAGAGGCCCTGGGCTCCACAGCCCCCGGCCGGCCAGAGGGTGTGATGGAAAAAGACCCCCCCATTAATTAAGGGATGGGCGTTACGGGTCGCCTTACTCTGCCTCTCGGACCTGGAGCTCTGCTCCTCCAACCGCAGGGGCTGCAGCTGCCCAGCCTGGGGAAGGGGCTGGGCTGGGACCCTCTGCAGCAGCGCGGCTGGAAGGACGGGATGACGATGGTACCCCAAAAGTCATCTCCGCCCCCCCCCCCCCCCACCTCCATCCCTGCCCGGACTCCAGTCCCAGAGCTCAGCATCGCCGCGTGGGAGCCTCCCCGCACGCGCCAGCCCTCAGGACCCTTCACATTAATTTAGAGTGCTTGCAATCATGTCTTTGGCAGCCTGGGATTACAGGGAATACTAATTAATTCATTAGTGGATTCATGGCTTACTTCCCACCGCCGGGCTGGGACGGGCAGGGCAGGCAGGAACAGATTGCGGCCAATAAATCTGCCTGTTGCCACACTGCCCGGCTTCGTCCCCTCCCTGACAGATGGCTCCAACAGGTCCGGGCACCCGCACAAAGGGGCCGGCGGGCACCCAAGGAGGCGGAGGGGTGGGGGGACAGACACACACAACGAAACCTCCCCCGGGGGCCGGCGGTGGCCCCCGAATGCCGGGAGCGGCAGTGACCCCCGAGAGCGAGTGGGGCGATGGCAGGCGCATTGTCTGCTGGCCCCGCTGCCTTTCAGCGCCCGGCCACGTGCCGCTCGCTAATCCCATTGTGCGGGGGGCTTTGCATCTGTTGGGGTTACGGGCGGCTCTGGCCCCCCGGGACCGCTCTCGCAAGATGTTCAACCTTCCCGCTCCCGCCTCCATCGCCAGCCCTGGGGACGGGCACCGCAGCTCCGGGATGGGGACCGCGGCGGGCAGAGAGGGGGGGGGGGCTGTAGCTGGGGGGGAGGCACAGCCCCCCCCCCGCGTCCCATCCCGGGTGGGTGCTCGGGGTCTCCAGGGTGGACGGGGCAGGGGAAGCGCAGCCGGGCAGCACCATTGACCAGCTGGGCTCAGCCCCACATCCAGCCCCCAGTGAACCAGAGCTATGCTGGTGACCCCCAAACCCCAAGCTGTGCCCACCCCAGGAGCCTCCCACCCTCCTCGAGAGCCACCCCCCCCCCCATGTCCTTTCCTTGTGTCCCCCCCCTCCTCGATGCCCCCTGTGTAGCCATCTCATCTCCCACATGTCTTTCCATCCCTCCCAGGTGTCCTCCCCCCGTTTAACCCACCCATCTCTCAGGGTTCATCCCCTCAGGTCCCCCCTCCCCTCAGGTCCCCCACATCTCATCCCGTCCCCCCCATCGCCTTCCCACCACCCCACTTCCCTCCCCAGCTCTCCATTCACCGGGCACTGGTGGCTCCAGACACCGGCTCATTACCCCACACCCATGGGACATGGCTTGGGTCCCCGTCACCCCAAATATTCCCACCCCTGCCTCAGTTTCCCTCTCTGCTGCAGGGCTCTGAGCAGTGCAGCCCATAAGGAACAGACTGCACCATCCCCGTGGCATCTGGAGAAGAGGCAGCAGGTCCTGAGCTTGTCCACGTTGCCACCATCTGTTGGTCACACTCAAGATGTCCCTCGCCCCGTGGCCGTTCCCTGCTGCTCTGCAAGGAAATCTCCCCTCGAAACATCATCCTTTTCAAATGCTCCACATCCCAGGTCTGCAACCATGGGGGGCAGGCCACAGTCCTGGCAGGGTTGGGGCGATGTGGGGGACTCTGGAGGCAGGGACGGGACCTGGAGCAGGTCATCCCAATGGCTGCAGGACTTGCCAAAAGGAGCTGGATTTGGGATGCTCCACCCTGAGGATGGTCCACCCTGGGATGCTCCACCCTGGGATGCTCCACCCTGGGATGCTCCACTCTGGGATGCTCCACTCTGGGATGCTCCACCCTGAGGATGGTCCACCCTGGGATGCTCCACCCTGGGATGCTCCACCTCGACGATGCTCCACCTGGAAAAGGGATGAAGCCGCCACTCAGATGCTCCAGGCAGGACACAAATCTGCAAATACAAGGGAGCAAAATTCGGGGATGATGAGAAGACGGAGAAGCTCATCCCACCTCTGTCCCTGTGTCCCACCGGCATCCTGGGCCACCACTTCCCCCCCGCCCCAGCGTTTCTCTCCATCCCCTAATCTCCCTGCCAGCCCCTGGCTTCGGAGGGGCCGCGGCCTGGAAAGGAGGGTAATTGCCAGAGTAAATATTGTGAAAGCCGATTGCCGCCCCGGTGCCGGCCGCCCACCGCCCCCGTGCCCGGGCTGGCATTCCTGGGCCTGTACGGAAACGCAATTACCGCGTATTAACGGGGTCTAATTTAATCCGGGCAGCTGCGCCCTGGACGGCTGATTTGCATGACACTGGGGAATGCAATTAAAGAGAAATCAGGGGCTGGGGGGCCCGGCGGGGTGGCGGGGGGCCGAGGGGACCGCAGCCAGCGTTCGCTGACCCGTGTTTGCCAATTTGAGTGATGGTGGCACCGGGGAGAGGTGGCGGGGGGCTGTGACAAAGGGGCCCTGTCCCCGGGGTTCCCCAGCAGCTCAGTTTTGGGGGTCTCCCAAGTCCCATGGGCATCATCCTGGTGGCCCAGCCAGGGGGTCTGGAGGGTGTTTCAGCACCCTGACGGTTGTCAGTGCGGGAGAAGGGACGTGTCCTGGGCGGGGGACACTCTGCGGGGACGAGCCACATCCCCAGCCCTTTCTGCAGCACTCCTCCTGCCTGCTGGCCACCTCCTGCCCCCCAAAATCCCCAGGCGTGGGGCATAGAGGAGGGGGCACCCAGCGCATCCCGATGCTACGGGGCGCTCTGCAGATGTACGGGGCTGAGCCTCACACGTGGCTCCCTGCCTCAGTTTCCCCTGCCCAGCTCAGGGCTGCTCCCCCCGGTGAGGATGCAGGCGGGGCGGGGGGGGGGGGGGATGCATCCAGATGGACCCGGAGCCACAGATGGGTTCAAGCATCCCCGGCAAGCGGGGCGGGAAGGGCCATAACCCCTCCGTCCCCTGGGAGCAAGCCCCCCGTTCAGCGCGGGAGCCGTTCCTGGCAGGGCTGGTGGCCCCCAGGCTCCTGGTAGCCCACAGGACAGGGCAGCTGCGACACAGCTGGGAGAGCCCAGATTCGCTCCCGGTTGCCCCCAGCCCCGTGGAGCTGGCAGGGGGGGGGATGCCCAGGCACCCTCATCCTGAGAGCAGGGCTGGGGACACCCTGGAGCTGGGGGGGGCGCGGGGGACAATCCCTGGTTAGGGGAGTTTTTGGAACAGAGGGGGGGGGTGCAGTGCCCAGCACCTTGTCCAGAAAAGGGTTTATCAGGGTGGGGAAAGACCCTTTTCCCCAGCACTGCTGGGACAGAAACACCCCCCCGTCCCCCCACCGAGACTCAGCCACGGCTGCAGGATCGTGGGGGGTGTCCTGGGTGGGCTGGGGACGCACAAACCTGGGTGCTGAGGAGCAGGATCCAACCTGCCACATCCCCTTCCCGCTGCCCCACGCAGGCAGGGTCCTGGGGGTCCCAACGCCGAGAGCAGCCGGCGTGGCACAGGGTGGGGGGGTTCCTGTACAGAGCTGCACCTGAGGACACCGGCAAACTGGGGGTGCAGCCCCGATCCGCTGATGGGGTGTGGGTGTCTGGGACGAGCAGCTGGCGTGGGGCGTCCCCAGCCCCCGCTTTGCATCTCAGTGAAATCTCCCAGGTTGGCGTATTGGGGGGGTGGCGGGGGGATGCTGGGCTGGGGGCTCAGACAGCACCTGCCCGTGGGCCAGGGGCTGCTCGTGGGCCGGGGGTGCTGGTCCAGCCCCACTCCATCGCTCCTCGACAGCTCTGCGGGGGCTCTCCAGCCCCGAGCAGCCCTTCGTCCTCCCAGGCCGCCTGAGAGCGGGACCCTCATCTTCCCCTTGCTCCATACCCCCCCCCCCCCAGGATGCTCAGCCCCTCCCCGCGCGCTGTAATTTTGCTAACGAGATATTTTCTCACATGCCCGTTGCAGAGCAGCCCCGAACGAGCCCAGGTGACGAGCGGGAGCCGCACAGCTCCTGCAGGAAGAGCCCACGGGCTGTCCCAGGTCGCTGCAGAGGTGATGGCGCACGCAACCCTGGGGTCACCGTGTCACCCCGCTGCCCCTGGGGACCGTCACCCCCCACCCACACCCCCCTACTCCGGGGAAGGCTGCAGCCCTGTCACACGCGTGTGCAATGGTGCAGAGCCGAAAGCGGAACCGTGCGAGCTCCAGCTGCGCATCCCCGGGCGGGAGCTGACATCTGCTGGTAAGAACCTCAGCAGCCAGCGGCCCTGCGAGGTGCCCCACGTCCCGCTCGGGGTGCTCACCGGGCCCGCGTCCAGGCGCGGCCGCAAATTTGGGGAGCGAGACCTTGTCCCTGCAGAGATCCTCGAGCAGGAGGGCTCGTGCAAACGTCTGCGTTCTCCACCACGTAGGGTTGGAGACAGCAGAGCCTGGGGGATACTGGGCAGATCTGGGGGACTGGGAGATGGGGTACGGCACAGCCCTGGGGTCACAGGGCAGATTTGGGGTGCCGGGAGATGGGGTATGGCACAGCCCTGGGGTCACAGGGCAGATTTGGGGTGCCGGGAGATGGGGTACAGCACAGCCCTGGGGTCACAGGGCAGATTTGGGGTGCCAGGAGATGGGGTACAGCACAGCCCTGGGGTCACAGGGCAGATTTGGGGTGCCGGGAGATGGGGTACAGCACAGCCCTGGGGTCACAGGGCAGATTTGGGGTGCCGGGAGATGGGGTACAGCACAGCCCTGGGGTCACAGGGCAGATTTAGGGTGCCAGGAGATGGGGTACGGCACAGGGCCCAGCACTCTGTGATGGGCACTGCCCTGCGCACCGCACAGCCCCCCCATCCCGGGGTGCCCCCCCCGCCCCCCATCGCTGCTGCCTGTGGCCATTTCTACCCCTTAGACCCCCGGGGTGGGGACGAGGACCCCGTGTGGCATCGCCAAGGTGGTCCTGGCCCCTTGGGACCGGATTCATCCCAGCAAAGAACCTGTCGGGGTCTGCCCGGAGCGTGCCCCAAAATTCCCAGAGGCTGGAGGAGGTTTGTCTGGGGTCCCCCTGCCCCGGCCAGGCTCTGCAGGAAGAGGAGGAGGAGGAGGAGGAGGAGGAAGATGCCTTGGCACAGGCAGCGACGCTGCTGCCTGGACGGCGACCACGAGCCCCAGATGTTGAGCTGCGGGCACGGTTTTGCCGCGAGCCGCCGTCTCTGCCCGTTTGGCAACCTCCTCGCCCAGCTGCCGCCCCCATCTCCCCCAGCTCCGTGTTGTGTGTCGTGTCCGTGTGTCCCCCGCCACCGCCGCCACCCCCGGGGCATCCCTGGACCGTCGTCCCCCCGGGACCGATGGCAGCGAGGAGCTGCCGCGGCACCTGGTCCAGCTTGGCCCCGACCCAGGCCTGGAGATTTGCCGGCATCCCCGGGAGGGCTGCAGGGATTTGCGCCGGCTCGAGCATCCCTCGGGAAAACGGAGCCCGGGCATCTCTGCGGGCACCAGGATCCAGCCGAGGGGTGACTTTGCTGGAGGAGGAGGAGGGGGACGACGACACACATTTAGCAGGGTCGGAGCAGAGCGTCCCCAAGGATGCCTGGCCCTCCCGGGGAGAAAGGGTTGCTCTTTGCAGCGATTTTCTGAGAATTTACGAGTAAATCCATTAATTAGTTTATGAGCTAAAATTAATTAGAAATGGGTCCTCTAAGGGCTGCTGTTCCACGTCGGGTCGTTAGGTCCGGCTGACGGTAATAGCAGTAAATTGAGTTAACTGAAATAATCGTGGTGACGTGTCCCAGCCAGCTGGGTCGGCTCCAGGCGCAGCACGGCTCCGAATTCAAACTGGACGTGGAGACCGCAGTCACGGGTGCTCCCGAGGGGATCGGAGCGTGGGGCGACGTCCCGGGACGCTGCGGTGTCTCCTGATGCCATCTGCCTGCTCCTTGGAAGGACGGAGAGCCAGCCCCTCCGCGCGCTGGGACCACAGCCGTGTCCGTCTCCTGCCTACGGATGCTTCAGGTCTGGAAAAAAAGATGCCCTGAAGCCTCTGAGCTGTTGGATGGAGGTTGGTCCACAGCCCCAGTACCCTCCAGTACCCCCCCACTCCAGTTACTGGGAACCCCGCAGTCTTTTGGGCTGACCACCTCCCGGGCGGTGACATCCAGGTGGGACCCTGCTGTCCCGAGCATCCTCGCTCAGAGCTTTTCTGCTTCAAACAGATCCCTTTTTAGGGTCAATCCTCAAGCTTTTAGGGACGACGGCACGCCTGGCTTTGTGCGACGGGCAGGGGCGAGCCTTTCACGCCGGATTACACCACCCGGCACAAACCCAGGAGGGCTCTGTCAGCCGGAGTCTAATTTAAGCTTCGCTCCATCCCCAGCAAATCCATCGCTAATAACGCGCTAACCCACCTCGGGGAACAATTACGGGGCGAGGAGCTGTCAGGAATAACTTGTGCCGTCTCCCCCGGGGACATCCCACTCTGCGGAGAGTGGCAGCGCCGCCGCGTCCCGGCTCTCGGCGTCCTCACCAGGATCCTTTTCCTGGGGAGAAAAAAATCTAAAAAAAAAAAAAAAAATTTAAAAAAAGCTGTTTTTTTAAGATGAGTTTTATCTCACCTGAGGTGGGAAGCTGGAGGTGGCCGCTGCAGTTGTCGCTGCATACATTTATCCACCCCCAACGCTTCCCTTGGCCAGCTCGGAGGCGGACTTCCACAACACACCTTTCCCCTGTGAAAACGTGCCAAAAAAACCCAAACAACAGCAACAAAAAAAAAAAAAAACACCTTTATTTGCTCAAAAAAAGCTGCCCAGAAATGGCAGGAGGGAGGCGGTGGTGAGATGTGCGCAGCAGCACGCACCCCTGCACCCAGCTGGAGGAAGAGCAGCCAAGGAGAGGAGGAAGAGGAGGAGGAGGCAGCTCTTTGCACGGGGATGAGGCATTTGCCTGCTCCGGGTGGTGCTGGGTTTGTTCCCAGGAGGAGTTTATTGGGGGGAAAAAAAATCAGTCGTTTAGGGCATCCCACCACCGGAGAAGAGATGATGAGATGAACCTCTCATGGACAACCGGGTTTTGTCCATCCTCCAAGCAGAAGCAAAGCCCTGAGATTCTTCTGACTGGTCTCCCAGGCTGGAAACCAGTAAGCACTGGTTGAGCGGCGTGCCCTTGCTGCACCTGGCTTTGGGGGTCCAACTACAAGCTGTACCCCCTCCCCCCCCCACGGGGCCCTTCTCAAGACCGCTCCAAGCTTGTCCCAGACGGAGCCGTGTCTCTCCGGAGCATCCCACGGGCTCCGAAAAGACACGGAGCTTCTTCCTCCCCCATCCCCTGGAAGATCACCCGCTTCCCACGGAGCTGCCAGCATCATCCTCATTGCCATGGCAACCAGGCTGTGTCCCCCCCCAAATCCCAGCCCCACCACAGGCAGGTTTTTGGCAGAGCAGGGGGTGTCAGAGCTGCAAATCCGACACCTCAGCCCCCGCAGGACCTCCAGGGGGGGGCCGGGGGGGGGACAGGCACAGCCTGGGGCCATGGCCAGGGTGGTCCGCAGCCTGGGACAAGGAGACCCTGGGTGGGAGGACCCCCCACCCCAGGGTGATGGTCACCGCCTCAGCAATGAGCGAAGAGGTGAAAGACATTGGCCCCGAGGAGGACGGGGCAGGGGTGGCCAGCCCGTCCCTGTGCGCCCCCCGCCCCCCCAGCCACCCAGTGTCACCTCGTGTCCCCTCCCAGAGCACCGGGACACCCCGAGAACATCATCGTCCCTGCGCCGGAGGTGGGAACACCGAGGTGGGGACCACCGTGGGGACCCCGAGACATGCCCGTGCTGTCCCCACTCCTTGTGGCCTGGGTGGAAGGGGGTGGGAAGACCCCCGGGAGCTAACGAACTCTGCTAATGAGGGACAGAGCGCCTGGCACCCAAGCCCTGCAAGGGGACTGAGAGCTTGGGGACAGAGAAGTCTTGTGGGGTGGGGTCTTGGGGTCTGTCTTTGCAGGACAGGCTCAAAGGCACAGCTGGGCACAGCTGGATCCAGCTGAGCCCCTGCAGCCGGACGGGTCCCAGCAGGGCCAGGAAGAGGTGGGGTGGTCTCCGTGCCGGATAAGGACCACAAACCATGAGCGTAGGGCTGGTGGGTGTCCTGGGAGCACCACGTGTGGGACGGGTCCCTGGGGCTCAGCTGGTACCAGTCCCCCCCTCCCTGGGCACCCACATCGAGTCGGGGGAGACTCGGTTCATCGGAAGCGGCTGCTTCCGTCTGCAGCAGGATCGTACCCTGGGCTGGAGCACAGCGGGGCTGGGTTGCAATCCCTCACGGGTTACAGGCAGACACCAGGCAGGAAAATACAGGCAGCAGTTAGGGGGTTGCTTTATTGGTAGCGTCGGTGTGTCGCGATGCACACACGCGGTGCGAGGAGAGCCATGGGATGAGCTGGGAGTCCACCAGACCCGGTGTCAGGGAGCTGTGCAATGCTTGTGTGGAGCCAGGGGTGCTCGGAGGGACGAGGGGGACGCATCCTGCTCCCCGGGGAGCACGCTGGCACCCGGGGCCAGCCCTGGGAGGGAGCCCAAATGGCACTATGGAGGGGGAGCCGGTCCTGAGTCCTCCACTGCCCCAAAACCTGCTCTGAGTCGGGTCACCCAGCCCAGCGCTGGCTCCAGGCGAGTGGCCGGGACACGCAGGGACGTGGAGGTCCCTGGTGTGGGATCAGGAGAGGGTTGGTGGGATAGCAAGGAGGTCTGGTGGGATGGTGGGGTGGTCTGGTGGGGTGGTGGGGAGGTTTGGTGGGGTGGAAGGGAGGTTTGGTGGGATGGTGGGGTGGTCTGGTGGGGTGGTGGGGAGGTTTGGTGGGGTGGTGGGGAGGTTTGGTGGGGTGGTGGGGAGGTTTTGTGGGGTGGTGGGGTGGTTTTGTGGGGTGGTGAGGTGGCTTGGTGGGGCGGAAGGGAGGTTTGGTGGGGTGGTGGGGAGGTTTTGTGGGGTGGTGAGGTGGCTTGGTGGGGCGGAAGGGAGGTTTGGTGGGGTGGTGGGGTGGTGGGGTGGTTTGGTGGGGTGGTGGGGAGGATGGTGGGGTGGTGGGGAGGTTTGGGTGCTCAGTGCTCAGGGCAGGAGCAGGGAAGGAGGTGGGCAGCCATGGGAGGTGGTGGGGGCTCCCAGTGCCCCCAGGAGAGCATCCCCCCACCCAACCCCAAGCCCTGGAGCTGCATCCCTGCCAGCACAGGACACCCCATGCGCGGGGTGAAGGAAGGGACTTACTGTGCCGGCTGCTCGCTGCTCACCTGGGAGAGAGAAAACCCCAAAGAGGTGAGACCTGGCCCCGTCCCACCATCCCACCCTCACGGGAGCACCCAGCCGGCCACCCCACTACATCCCCGCTGTCCCCACTGACTGCGGCAGAGCCCTCCCGTCGCCCATCGCTTCCCCTTCCCTGCTCACCCGATGAGGTTGGAGCTCAAAGCCTTCAACAGCCTGTCCAGCAGGTCAATGAGAACGGACAGCACTCCTCCGTTAGCCCTCTCGGCTGCCTCAACGTCTGCGGGAAGAAAACGGGGTTCCCTGAGCACCCCGATCTGCCGCTAACAGGGTGCTCCTCATCCCCTCCACAGTACCCCCCACCCACTCGCCGAAACTGGTGACCGTGACACCCGGCACGTCTTGACCCTGGCGTTGACACCCTGGCCAAGGGCACCGTCCCCTTCCCGTCCCCGAGGGAGCTGCCTGTTGCTGGGGGGTTTGCAGGGAGCCGGGGCTGCTCAGACCCCATCTGTGCCACGAGGGTCCGACCCCCCCACTGCCCCCCCACTCTACCCTGCCTGCCTCGGAGGGGAGGGAGGGATGCAGGAGCATCCTCACCTGCCAGGAACAACCCCACCGTCAGAAGAAGAGAAAAAAACTCAAAGATTTGCCGTTCCTTGGAGAGGTCGGGGTCTTTGGGGGGGGGGTCCCAAACCTCTGCCTTGCAGCCCGGCCACCAGACCCCCTGGGTGAGCAGGATTCACCCGTGGGACCCCCAACTCACCGGAGCTTGCGGAAGGCGTCTCATCAAGAGGAACTGCAGGAGGAAGAGAGACGGCATCACCCACCTCGGCGGGGTGTCAGGACCCCCCCGCCACACACAGGACACCCCCACTCTGCACCCAGCCCCTTGACACACGCGTCTGGATGGTCTGACCCCCCTCCTACACCCCACCGGGGACCACCCTGTGTCCCCCCCGGGCACCTGCCCAACTCACGGCCAGCAGCCAGGCTGCAGGCGAGCCCGGCCAGCAGCAGGACAACCCAGAGCTTCATCATCCCGCAGGATTTCGGTCCACAGCCACGGCCAGGAGCCACCAGCGATGAGCTGGGGCTGGGCTCTGTCCCTTATGAAGGCAGCAGAGGCCAATAGCCGGGGCTGGGAGGGCTGGGGGGTGCACAGGATTTTCCAGGTGTTGGAAGATGCCTGTGCCCGGGCGCCCGGCCAGGGGCAGGATTAGTCCGGATTAGCCCTGAAGCCCCTCCGGGTAGCGCTGCCGGCCCCGCTGCCAGCCCCGGGAGCACCCGAATCAGCCCCAGCCCCGTTCCCAGGGCTCCTGCCTCTGCGTGCCAAGAGATTCCCGCGCCCTTAGAGCCCCAACAGCTCGGGTGGCTCCGTGGCTCCCACTCCACATCACCCCAGTACCCTCCATACCACCCCAGTATGCTCCATAGTCCCCCAGTACCCTCCATACCACCCCAGTACCCTCCATACCACCCCAGTATGCTCCATACCACCCCAGTATGCTCCATAGTCCTCCAGTACCCTCCATACCACCCCAGTACCCTCCATACCACCCCAGTATGCTCCATAGTCCCCCAGTACCCTCCATACCACCCCAGTACCCTCCATACCACCCCAGTATGCTCCATACCACCCCAGTATGCTCCATAGTCCCCCAGTACCCTCCATACCACCCCAGTACCCTCCATACCACTCCAGTACGCTCCATACCACCCCAGTATGCTCCATAGTCCCCCAGTACCCTCCATACCACTCCAGTACCCTTCCATACCACCCCAGTATGCTCCATAGTCCCCCAGCACCCTCCATACCACCCCAGTATGCTCCATACCACCCCAGTACCCTCCATACCACCCCAGTATGCTCCATACCACCCCAGTATGCTCCATAGTCCCCCAGTACCCTCCATACCACCCCAGTACGCTCCACACCACCCCAGTATGCTCCATAGTCCCCCAGTACCCTCCATACCACCCCAGTACGCTCCACACCACCCCAGTATGCTCCATAGTCCCCCAGTACCCTCCACACCACCCCAGTACCCTCCTGTCCACCCCACGAGCACCCCACGCACCCCATACTCTCCAAGCCCCCCCCCACTCCCCCAGCTCACTCCGTACCCCCCCTGCTCACTCCCCAGCCCCTATATGCTCCTCGACTGCCAGCCCCCCCTTTGCCCCCCCCCCCGGCCGCAGACCTTTCCTGCTCATCACGGAGCACGTTTTCAGCTCCAGGACTTTATTTCTTGACAGATAACAGACAGCGAGGGGCCGCGCGGGAGCGGCAGAGGCTTGGCGAGACGGGGGGGTGCGTGAAGCCAGCCCGGCCCCAGCGGGGAGGGGGGGATGCACAGGGGAGGCGATGGTGGGGGTCATCACGCTGATACACGCAGCCTCTGAACCGCGGAGGTAACAATTCCGCTCGGGAATCGGGTGGCAGCGGGACAGGGATGCTGCAGGAACATCCTCGTGGTCCAGCCCGGCCCCAGCTCCTTCGCATTTTGGGGATGAGCGGGGCAGAGCATCTCCCTCCCCTTTTGGGGATGCGGGTTGAGCTCAGAACATCTTCGCCGATGAGAGGCGTTAGCCGAGCCGAAGGCGGTTGGGGCACGAGGGCGTGGGCCAGAGCGCGGGAGGGACCACGAGCTGCACCAGACGAGGACAAAGCCGTGGAACCGCGAAAAACCTGGGTGACTCATCTCCCCGGCACTGCTTGGCAAACAAACCCCGTCCGGAGCGGACGTGAGCCGGGGAGGGAGGGAGCCGTGTCATGTCCCTCCAGACGTGCAAGGCAAGGCAGGAGGGGAAGCGCGGTGCCGGTTCGACAGCTCCGCGTCGGCATCGCACCGCGGCCTCGGGGCGGATGGAGCAGCCGAGCGTGACCCACCGCGATGCCGGCATCGACAGCGCTGACGGTGCAGCCGGGAGGGATTCGCCTGGGTGGTTTCAGATCTCTGGGCTGAAAACGCAAGGAAGGAAGGTTTAGGGGAAACTTTAGGGGGGAGATTTATGGAGGCGCCGACAGAAGCTCCCTGGGCCGGCGGAGCGGGGGGATACGCAGGGATGTGCCCGCGGAGACGCTGTGGCAGGCTGGGTCCTGGGTGGGGGGGTGTGGGGGTGTGTGTGTGGGGGTGCCATAGCAAACCCGCACCCAGGTGTAGGACGTGGTCCACGCTCGCAGCTCCCGGCGTCTCCCCTGCCACCTCAAACAGCTCAGGTTCCCCGTGGGAAGGTGCTCCCACGGCTCGGCCGCATCATTCCCCCAGCCCTCGGGTGAGCAAACGCACCGAGCTCTTTCTGCGTCAGGCTGTGGATTGTTCATCCCTGAATTTAAATGCTCTGCCAGTCTCGAGTCTTTTCTTTTCAGCCTAAAACCTGTGAAATCGCATCCTCCCTGCTCTGGCCTCAGAAATTGCACGACCTCCGAGCCCAGAGCTCGGAGAAGAGGACACTTCTCCGTTTGCACCCACAAATTGCCATCCCTGGCCCCAGGCAGAGCCTTCGTTGCCTCTTGGCTCCAGACACAGGGAATAAACCCTCAGTATTTTTCACGCATTTCTCCTTCCCAGTGCCCGAGGGAGGATTTATGCCACGTCCCCTGCTCGTTTCTTGGATCTCAGAGCACCCCGTTCATTCCCGGTGGGAATGAGGAGGGAGAGGAGAACCTCAGAGCACCCAGCTCTGTCCCCGGGGTGGGATTTCAGGCACCCGGATGCAGGATGCGGAGCTCCAAGGTGGGGTGGGGGGTATCGGGGAGGGGGGGAGCGGTGCAAGCGTGGGTCAGAGCTGGGAACCTGACAAACACCCAGCATGGGGCGGGGTGGGGGTGCTGGGGGGCGCGTGTGCTCACAAGCGTCCCTTCATTTTGCTGCTGCACCCTTTACGAGGCGCTCCGTCCCACCAGGTTAATCCATCCCTGCCCTAAACCACCCCCCCTCCCCGAAGCACCGAGGGCTTCGACGTTTGCATGAAATTCGATGAAGCCAAGGCTCTCGTTTCCCTAGGTTGGCAGCAAAACTGGGTGACGATGTCACACCGCGCCCCCAGCCCCGTCCCCGTCGCCAGCTACTTCTTCCCAGCAGTTCCTCCGTGCAGCGCGCTGGTTTTCAGCTGGCTCCCAGGCTGGTTCCTGGGGATGGGGCTGGCCTCGGGCGTCCCCAGGGATGGGGAACCTCGTCCCCGGCTCCAGTCGTGCTCCACCAAGGCTTTCTCAGGAGGCTTCGGACAGCCCCATCCAGGACTTGCCTGGCAAATCCCGGGACAGAGGAGGGTTTATTTCTGGGATGAGCCGGGGTCCAGGCAGCACCAGGGATGGGGAAGGCACCTGGGGTTTGGGGGGGGTGTCACTGCTAGAGCTTGCAGGAGCCTCCGGGTTTGGGGTCCCCCCTATGGACCCCTCTGCAGAGGCCGAGGAGGAGGATAAAGCGCAGCCCTGGGCAGCCCGAGCCAGCGCGGAGCAGCCCCGGCAGGTTGGGACCATCCCTCCCATGGGACCCGGACGGGCGGTGGGTGCCAGCCGTGGTGCCGGAGGGGCCGTGGGGCTAATCCAGGATAATCCCGTCTTTGGCTGCTCTCCACGGGGAAGCCTTGGGGTTTGTTTATCCACCAGGACTTTTCTTTTCCAGTAACTCCAGCGCTGATGCCCTGGGCTGGTGCCATCCTTGCACGGGAGAGCGGGGGGGTCGCAGACCACCGCTGTGGTGGCCAGTGGGATGGAGACCGTGGGGGGTCCGGGGAGGAGAGGGACCATGGTGGCTCCTTTCTGAGGCCATGGGGCTCTGTCCTGGGGTGACTTGTGATCTGTCCCCGTCCCCTGGGTAGATCTGGAGGGGCAGGAGCGGAGCTGGACCCGAATTTGTGTCTCGGGGACACTTTGGGGTGAGCCCCACGGGAGGCTGCTGGGGTGCCCAGCCAGCACCCACCACCCTCCGCTGTCCCCACGCTCGGTGCCCACATCGCTTGGGGCAAAACCCACCCACAAACCTGCCCGTGCCCTGCCCGGGCGCGCGGTGACAGCGGCAGCAGCAGCGGCAGAGGGGTTAAGGAGCAGCCGGCGCAGACCCAGCAGCATCTCCGTACGGTTTCCTTCAGCTGCCCAGATCGCACGGAGGGGAAGAACAGCGAGCCGGAGAGATAAGGCGGCAGGAAGACGAAGAACAGGCCCCGAGCCATGAAGTGCCCCGATAAGGACACGGAGGGGAGGTTCAGCACGGGAGAAAAAAGATGGAGAGGCCAAAAAAATCCTGAGCAGCAACTTGCTGCTCCGGTCCTACCCCTGGGCTTGCACCGCAGCCAGGGGGTGGGTGCGCATGGGGGGCACCGCGCATCCCCAGCGCCGCCCTGAGCCCCCACGCGGGGCTGGGTCTGTAGGGCAGGACCCCCCACACACCCCCCCCCCCCAGCCTTTTCGGCAGCTCCCCTCTCTCCCCGGGGAAGACCCAGAGCTGAGCGGAGCCCCCGCAGCTCCGGTCCCTTCGGGGCGCTGGGAGGATTCGTGTTGGGGGTCTCCACTCCAGACGGATCCCACCCCCGCCCCCAGCAGCCCCAGGCAGGGACACAGCCGCCGTCGTCCCTTTGGGAATTTTATTTCCAGCGCGCTGCTGGCTCGGCCCAGCCGACCCCCATCCTAGTGTTACAGGCGCTGCAGCACGGGGGACCGGCTGTGGCCAAAGTGCAAGTGATGTCCCCAAGAGCCGCGGCCGGGGGACACGTCCCCGGTGCCGCCCTGGCACAGCCGCGGCCATAGAGCCGGCAGGCTGGGTGAAGGTGGGGGGGGGGGAACACGCGTGCCCCTCGGGGCGAAAGTCCTGAGTCAAAAGGTTTTTTCTGTGCCAAACACACACACGTGCACCCACACGTGCACCCACACCCACACGTGCACCCACACCCACACACACGTGTACACACAGTGCTCAGCCTTTGGCTGAGGACGGGCTCCGTGTCCAAAACGCAGCGGTACGGTACGGCACGGTACGGCGTGGTACGGCACGGTACGGTCCATCCGGCGCCCAGCCGTGGCTCCTGCCCGGCGCCGGGACAAGCCCGGGTCCCTCTGCGGTGGCCTCAGGCCGTCTGGTCGGTGCCGTGGAGCCGGGCAGGGGGTGGCTGGCCGGGCACCGGCTCCTCCACGAAGCCGCTGCTGTCGGACTGCCCGCTGCTGGCGTGCAGCATGAAGGCTGGAGGAGGGGGGACGGGGGGACACGGGGACACGCGCTGGCACCAGGCACCCTCTGGGCTGGCAGCTCCGCCGCCCCCTGCGCCCCTCGGAAGGGTGGGAAACCCCCATCACTTACTTCTCCGGACCCCAACGGAGGGATGGAGGGACCGGCCGGCTTCCTCACGGGCATCACCATCGTCATCATCCTCGCTGGTGCTCAGCACCTGCGGGTGGGATGTAGCAGGATGGGTGAGGAGCTGCGCCGGGTGAGCGTGTCAGTGCACGCACGCGCAAAGGCGCATCAGTGCATCTGCGCACACCCATGCATCCCTCCGCGTGTGCGAGGATGCTTGTGGGGATGCGGGGGCCCGCGCAGGCGTGCGTGCGTGTGCAGGAGCCACCGTGCCCGTGACCCCGGCTCCCCCCGGCAAGAGGCTCCATTTGAAGCTCTAAATCATTCAAACCTTAAAAGCCTGAGAACGCTCGGGGGACATTTCCCGCTCCAGCTCCTTCCCGCCCCGCGCCGGCTCGCCCGGCATCATCTGCCAACCGAAGGGACCCCCTGCGCCGACGCCCCCCGCTCCCCTCCTGCCCCCCCACCCCTTTGCGCCCACCGCCCCGGCATCGCCCCTCACCTCCTCCATCTCGAAGGAATCCACCGGCTCCTGCCAGCCGGGACGGTGGGGCGAGGGGCCCTTCCCGGGGGGCTGCAGCCCCGGTGCATCGCCCCGCTGCCGCCCGGCGTCCCTCGGGGGGTCCCCCCTGCTCCGCTCAGCCCAGTGGCCTCCAGCTCTTGGTGTGTCTGAGCCGGGGAAACGTGTCCCCCCGGGGTGCAGGGGGTCGCGCGGGCGGCACCCACGGGACCCTGCCTTCCTCCTGGGGGAGGTACCGCGGGAGCCGGAGCCAAAGCCGGAGTCGCCCTCAGACCCCAGCACCTCTGGGTGCTCAGGGGTGACCCAAACCCGGCCGGCATGGAGACCCGGGGGACCCGGCATCGGGGACAGGGTGACGTTCTCCCATGGGGCAGCAGCGTCCGACGTGTGGTCCTCCACGCCGACCTGTCCTGGTCCCGCTGGGCATGGAGCATCCCTGGCCCCCGCAGGGCTGTCACCGTCCCCCCGGCCATGGGGATGGGACCGCTCCAGCCGTCCCCGCGCAGCGCCCACCAGTGTCCCCAGTGGGCCTGGCCTCGGGAACGGCTCCAGCTCCCCTCCGCAGCGCGCCGGGGCATCCGCACCTCCATGATGGGGACACGCCGGGACGCCCCGCACCAGTCGCGGCGACGGTGGTTCTGGGAGACCCCCCTCAGCTCCCTGCCTGTCCTGCGCCATCCCTGTGTCCCCGTCCCTTCTCCAGCCCTCGAGGACATCGTCCGGGTCGAACCGAAACCGATCCTCCCGCGCCCGCTCCAGCACCTCCTGCACCACCTTCCCCAGGGCGCTGGGCTGACTGGTGGGCACGGTGGGCGCCCGGCCGGTCCCCCGCGGGCTGTCCTCGTCCCGCGGGGACGTGTAGAGGCACATGGTGGACACGGCCTTCTTCAGACGCTCCACGGGAGAGAGGGTGCAGGGCTGGGCGGGGGCGATGCGGATGTCGGGGATGTCGGGACAAGCCCAGGCGAGGCGGGAGGGGGAGATGCGCTGCACGGGGGTCCGCGAGACGTAGGAGTAGAGGCAGAAGAAAGCGTCGGCTGTAGCAGCCAGAGCCTGGACCTGTTGGAAGCGACCTGGGGGACAGGGAGGAGATGGTGCGGGGGGAGGGTGTCAAGGGGGCTCGGTAGGGCTGGGAGATGGGGCAGGGGGCTGCAGCAGGAGCAGGGTGGGCTGAGTGTGTTCCCCCAGCTCTCGAGCGGGGAAACTGAGGCATGAGAGCATCTTTCCCAGCACCCCAAAGGAGCAAAGCCCAGCCGGCGTGGTGGATCCCACCCCGTGTGTCGGTGCGTCCCCGGGCGGGGGGCTCAGGGACCCGCATGTCACTCACTGGCCAGCGTCAGGCAGGGGTCCTCCATCTCCATGCGCCGCACTTGGGCCTTGAGGAAGAGCTGGAAGTCGATGCCCTTGGCACGGGAAGGAGCCGAGAAGAAGCGCGCGGGGATGCGGGCAACGGCGCCCGGCTCGCTCTGCACGAAGCCCAGGTTGTAGAGAATTTCCTCGGCATCCGCCTGCCACCACTCCAGGACCTCGGAGATGCTGCGGGATACGGGCAACCCCGAATCAGCCCCACGGGGACCAGTCTTATAAGGGGGTGACCTCAAAACCCACCCTCTAGGGACAACCCCCCCCCCTCTCCCCAGCTCCTACCTGGAGCTGGTCTTGGCGGTGAGGCTGGAGAGGGCGCTGGACGCCATGCTGTGCCCCAGGTTGAGGTGCTTGTCCCGTAGAGTTCTGCGGCGGGGAGGGGGACGGGGCTGAGCGAAGGGGATGCTGCCAGCGGGATGCAGGGGGACGGTGCCCCCACCCCACCGCCAACCTCCCCCGGGACCCGAAACCTCACCTGCCCGTGACCTTGTCGCTCCCCGGGAGCAGAAGAGCTGGAAAAAGGGAGCGGAGAGGCGGCAAGGGGTGAGAGGGGGGTTTTGGGGTCCCACGCTCGCCACCCTGGGAGATGTCCTTCCCAGCGGACGCAGCCCAGAGCCTGGGGGGACGCGGAGCCTGGGGACAGCCCAACCCCACCGAAACCCACCTGGAGGAGAAGCTACCGATGGTGGCTACCCCCCCCCCCCCCCGTCACGTGCTGTGTGTCCCCAGCCCCCCTGCCCCATGCCCATGGGGTGACGGTGACGCGGCAGGAGGGGACCCCCTGGCTGGTACCTTCAGCTCCCAGGGTCAGGTCATCCTCGAAGCTGGTCCCGTTGCTCCCACAGCCTGCGAGAGAGCAAAGCCTTGAGAGGCGCGGGGACCCCCAGAGCTGGGGACAGGGCTCGAGGTCCTTGAAGACCTCCCTGCCCGTCGCCCTGCGCCTCGGGTGCAGCTCGTGGGTTGGGTGGGCTTCGGGGTCATGCAGGGTCCACCGGCCTCAGCACCCCGGGAGAACCGCTGGGGCAAAGCCAACGTACCAAAGGGACCTGGCAAGCCCAGCTCCTCCGGTGGGACCTCCACCAACGACCTGCGCCGGAGAAAAAACCCCGGTTACAGCCCCCCCCCTGTCCTCGTACCCATCGCAGGGGGCTGGAGGTGGGATGGGAGACCTGGGCACAGCGGGGCGGGCGGTGGGGACAGGGCCACAGGCGATGGGGCGCGGGAGGGGGAGCAGGGAGATGGCGCCGGGCTTGCGGGCGGGTGCGCCACGGTGGGATACTCGGGGCGGGGGTCCCCTTGCAGACCCCCAATCCCAGGGACCCTGGGAGATTCTGGAGACCCCCCTGGCAGGGTGCAGGGGGAGGCTGCCACCACCACCCGCCGCTCTCCCAGCCTGGCCGGGGGATTTCCTGGGGACACCCGCGTGATGCCGGGCATGGACCAGCACCCCGTGCCGGTGGCCCCGGTGTCGTGGCAGAGCCACGGCCAGATGCCACCTGCACTTCCTGCGTGGGGGCGAGCGGGGAAGTGGGGGGGGGGGACGACACATGCCACCGTCCCGCCAGCACCCACGCGCCCGCTCGGGTGCGACTTCCAGGAAGGGTCAAGCGTGTTCCATGGCCGATGCCGGGGTTGTCCCGCTGCCCACGCCGCCCCTGCCGTAACGCCGAAATCCCCGTGGGAATGGCATCGCGGCAGAGGGACCCCCCGGAGCTGCCCCCGCCTGCCCCTCGGCTCACCCGCATTCCTGCAGCCACGTCTCAATCTTGCTGGAGGGGCTTCCTGAGTGGGGGGGGACGGGACAGAAACACTCGTGAAATGACCCAGCACGTGGGGACCCCCATCCCATGTGCACCCCGGGGTCCCCCTGACCTTCGAGGAAGACGTCATCCAGGTGGGGCGGCTGCAGCTCGGGGACATCCTGCATGGCGGCAGCCGCCTCCTCCTCCACCACGGTGGTCCGCCAGCACCGGCTCTGCCGGGCCCAGGCGCGTCGCTTCTCCCACGAGGAGGGGCTGAGCACCGACGCACCCTCCATGGCTGCAGTGCCGGGCGGGCCGGGGGTCTCCCTGCGGGGACAGGAGAGCCGTGAAGATGAGGGGAGGGGGCTCCTCTGCACCTCCTGCCCACAGGGTGGGACCAGCGGGTGCTCCACGGGCAGGTGCAGGGTGGGCTCTGGGTATCCCAGGGATGCTCTGCACCCCCTGCACCCAGGGGCTGGAGGGGGGCCAGGGATGGAGCCACCGGAGCAAAGGGAAGAGCTGCCGGGGCTGAGATAAGGCGCACGGAGCTGCACCACGGCTGGGCACGCACCGGGGCAGGTGATGCCGATCTCCAGAGCCTGGAGCTTTCCTGCTGGGGAACGGGCACCTCTCCCCCCACCCGGCTCCCGTAGCGGGGTGATTTCCCATCCCATCCCCTCCCCGTCCTACAGCCCCTGCGCAAAGTGGGGGATCGTGTCCCCAGGGAGCCCCTGTTCCCCAAGGACCTGCAGGACCCCAGGCTCCCAGCACCCAGCTCCTGCGCAGCTCCGTGGCACCCACTGAGGACACCCGGTCCCTCGTCCCCTGCCCTCCCCAGCACAGGTCTGGCTGGAGACAAGGACCCCCCAGCCCAGGCAGACACCCCCCCCCCCCCAGCACCCCTGCAGACGCGGGGGACGGATTTCTCGAGCCACTCGCCTGCTCTGGCCATGTGTCCCCACAGCTGAGTGCTGTGGCAGCAGGAGCATCCCAGTCCAACCATCACCGACCGCACCAGCATCCCAGTCCAACCATCACCCACCACACCAGCATCCCAGTCCAACCATCACCCACCGCACCAGCATCCCAGTCCAACCATCACCCACCACACCAGCATCCCAGTCCAACCATCACCCACCGCACCAGCATCCCAGTCCAACCATCACCCACCACACCAGCATCCCAGTCCAACCATCACTGACCGCACCAGCACCCCAGTCCAACCATCGCCCACCGCACCGGTGGGAGGGGAAACATTTTGCAGAGCCACCGTGGTGCCCACCCCACCCCGCGGCACCGTGCCTCAGCCGTGTCAAAAGTCCCCGGCGGAGGGAGGACACGGATGCCGCACGTCCTTGTCACCATTTCCCCATTTCATCTCTCGCCGGGCAGGGTGCAGGATGGGGTGAAGCCCCGGGGCAGGACCCGGCAGCACCCACCTGGGCCACCCTGGACCCCCGTGATGCTCAGGGCTGGGACGGTCACCTCCGGGCACCAGACTGGGGGGGCTGGAGGGAGGGGGGGGTCAGGGACCAGCAGCCTTGTAGCCAAGCTTTTCGCCGAGGCCGCATCCAGCCCGCCCAGGGCACGTGGCCGGGGGCTCTCCCCAGCCCAGCCCCTCGGGGAGCCGCGGGCGGAGGCTGCGACCACCCCGTGTGAGCACGAACGGCCCGCGGCCCCCCCGGACTGACCCGGCCCCGGGGGCAAAGGGGCTTTGCAGAGCCCAGCGAGGGGCCCCGGCGCACAGGACCGTGTACGGGAGAACGGAGCCAGGGCTCGTTTGTCCTGCCACGTCCCAGAGCATCCCAGCCCGGTCCCCTGCCACCCCCAGCCCTGTCCCCCTCAGCCCCTCCGGTCCCCACGCCGCTCCCCGTCCCTTCGCTGCCACAAAAGAGTTTTCCCTTCGCTCCAGGTACGGGAATCGTCTCGCCCAGACGCCTGGAGTCCCCGTCACCCCCACGGCCCGGTTCCTTCCCCACCGAACCCGGATCCATCCACCTCCCACTCTTCCGCCCTTCATCCCCGCAGCCCCCAGCCTCCTCCTCTCCCCCGCAACCCCTCATGGAGCAAAATCACCCCCAAATCCATCCACGTGGCATCCGGCACTCACCGGCGCGGGGCGGCGGGGGGTGGAGGGGGGCAACCAGGCAGCCCCGCCGAGCGCTGCCTATCTCCGGCGAGGGGCCATCAGCCGTGGCGTCCCGCCGCCCCACCGCCGTGCCCGGCCCCCCGGCGGCATCTGTCGTCAGCAAGGAGGGAGGAAATTCATCTGTTTTGAAGAGGAAATTAAAAAAATCAACAGCAAAACCTCAAACGTTGACCCACATCCGCTACCACAATGGGAAAAACTTGATGAGCTGCCGACGTGGGCGAGGGTGGCTAATAATAGCCCGGGCACCGATGAAGCCACTCTGGTGGCCCTTGCCATGGGTGAGAGGGCACCCACCTTCCCGAGGGGTCCCCTGCACCCAGCCTGCTCCGAGTTCGGCTGTGACACCCCAACGGGGCGTCCCGGGGTCTCCTCGGTAGCCGGTGCCGGGTCCCCGAACAGCACGAGGTGTTGGGTGGGCTTTGCACAGGGGAAGCGAGGAGGAGGAGGAGGAGGAGGAGGAGGAAGAGGAGGGTGCTTTGCTTCGCACCCCGCAGCACCCGGCTCCCTCCCGGCCGAGCATCCCGGGGTGCAGCACACCGTGCCAAGCTGCCGATGCCGCTGCGGTGATAAGGGAGCGCTGGACGGGTGTCTGTGGCAAATGTGGCTTATCACCCGCTAGCCAGGCGAGCCCAGCGCCGCCCTGATAATGGCACCCAAAGCGGCTCAGCCCGGGGATGACGAGCCGGGCTGGGACGGCTCTTGGGGTGACGGGAGAAGCCACCCCAGGTTTGAAGGATGACAAGGGGGGTGATGGAGGCGGTTTTCCCCATGAGTGGGGCATCTCCCATCCCACCCTCCAGCATCTCCTCCAGCGCCGGGACGAAAGCACCCGGTGACAAGGACGGCCTCACCGAGGACATCCCCGGGGACAGCACTCACCTCCAGCTGGGACATCACGGCCACCGAGGTGACATCCTTGGTCCCTCACCCGCACCTCCGTGTCTCCCCGGGGACCAGGGTTTCGGCGTTAATCGCAGCCGGGAGCCCCCCGGGCGCTGCCCCGGCGCCAGCCACGATCCCGTCAAAAAAGGCAAGGAAGCTCCCGGCACGGCGCTGCCCGGGAATGGTGCTGCCTGCGGGAGGGATATTTTTAGCCCGTGAGTGTTTGCGGATAAAGCCCTGAATTAACCGTTCCTTCAGCCTGCCCGGGGTTTCGGGGAGGTGGGGGGGACTCTCGGATGACCCAGGAGTCGTTTCGCCCGGCGCATCCCCTGCGAAGGACGGGGCACGGCCCCGCTCGGCGTCGCCCCTCGTCTGGCTCCGCTTGGAAAACGACCTCGTGCTGCTCCCCGGTCACATCCAGGGTGCCCTGGGTGGGTGGGTGGGGGGCACACGGACCCCAAGGGCCAGGGGCTGTCGCATTTAACGGCCGAGGGACCCGGGATGCTCCAGGATCCGAATATTGCTATTTCTGGCCCTGACGGCAGTCGGGGCGAGGGGGTTCCCAGTTTAACCACCATCCTGGGCCATAACATTGCCCCCCCATATTTCGCACGCGGTGCCGTCTTCAAGCCCCCACCCAGCGCGTTTTGCTCTCGGCTGCGCACACCCAGCATCGCCGCGCCGGCATCCGGACCCCGAGCAGGAGCCGGCCCGTGGTTCCATCCTCCATCTCTCCCCATTATTCCCACCCCCGCAAACACCCTCGCTGGGCACCCGCACGGCTCGGAAGATGCTTTTACCCCCCGCCCTGCCCCCACCAGCCCCCCAGATTTCCCCCCCCCGCCCCCGGCAGAAGCAGCCCCCGCCACGGGGAGCCGGGATGGGGCCACGGCTGGATGGAAGCCGGGAAGGGTTTTCCCGTAAAAGCCCGGCGAGGAGCGAAATGGCCGTGGGCAGAGCGAGGGCAGGCAGAGGGATGGGCAGGGATGGGGACCCCCCCCCAGCACCCCCCTCGCTCACCAGCCATGGGGGTCCCTGGAGAGGAGGGGGACCCCCATCCAGGGGAGCGGGGACCCCAAAGGCAAAGCAGCCGAAGCAGCTCTGCATCTTGGGGTGGAGGAGGGGGTCAGCAGCCGCACGGAGCATCCCTGCGGGGAGAGACCCGCGACCGGGCAGGATTAGACCCTGGGAGCAGGGATAGCCCATGGAGGGGGGGTGTCACCAGGAGTGGGGGGCCGGGGGGGCTGTCGGTGCAGGGAGCCGGGGGGGGGACGGGCACGGCAGCACGAAGCGGCTCTTCAGCGAGTGCTTTTTGCATCAATAATTAACGGCGGCTGCATCACAGCGGAGCAGGACACCAGGACACGGCCCCGGGGAGCCGCCAGAATGGGGGGGGGGGCGGGTGTGTCTCGAGTGGGGATTTGGGGGGTCCCGCTGCCTTTTCACCCCCTGGGCCAGGCCGGGGAGCACCCCGTTCCACCAGCAGCCACAGCACCCTCACCCCAGACCCCCAGCACCCATCGCCCCGCGGCCGCACGCCGCCAGCAGCATCCCCTTCCCGCGCCGCCCTGGCCCCCCCATGGGGACCCCCCCCCCAAGCTCCCGCTCCCTGCCCGACGGGGGGCACGGCCGGGGCACCCAGGGGATCAGGCAGCCCCCGCCGCTGCCCCCCCCTTCCTGCCTGACCTAGTTAGCGAATTCCTCCTGCCAGCGCCCGGCAGCAGCCGCTCGGGCCTCCTGCCTGCATGAATAAGTGATGGGACGCGTTCATGGCTGCTGCGGAGGGGCCCCCCCCCTGGCCCCCCCCGGCCCCCCCCGGCCCCCCTGGGGCTCTTCCCTCCCTGCCCCAAGTCCTGGGGGCTTTGCTTTTGGGGGGCGGGGGGGGAAGGGAGGGGATGCGTGGGGTATGGGGGTGCATCGCGTCTGGTGGGTGGTGGCAGCCCCCCCGCACGGGTGGGGGCACCCTGCAGACCCCCCGCCCTGTGCGTGTCCGGCGTGTCCGTCCCCCCCCTGCCCCCGGGGATGCTGCTCTGCCCTTAAATCTTTCATCTTCTTTTTCAGGGTGTCCCCACCAGCCCCCTGCCTGCAGCACCCATGTCCCCCGGATGCCCGGGGCCCCCGCGACCCCCCCCAATCCCTCTGTCCGTCCGTCCGTCCTGGCCACCGGCACGGGGCCGACCCACGTCCCCTCCCGGGCCATCGGGGCCAGACCACCGTCACCCCGCCGGGACCCCTCCCCGACACCTCACCAAGCTCCCACTTGTCCTGCAATTAACGGCCTCGTTAGGACAGACGGACGAACGGACGGACGGACGGGATGGGGGGGCGCAGGGCTGGCCACCGCTGGAGGGGGGGGACAGGGACGGGGGACGGTCCCCAAGAGCCGCTGGCTGTGTCCCCGGGCAGGAGGGTGAGCGCGGGCGATCGATGGGGAAGCTGCCCCGTGTCGACGCGGGCGCTGCCGGACTTTGCCCGCGTTCTGCCTGCACTGGGCCTCCCGGAAAGTGTCGCGTGTCCCCCCCCCCACCCCAGCGGGTGCCAGTCCCTGTCCTTGTCACACACACACACACACACACACACACCCCCCCCCCGGGGGTGGCTGTGTCCGTCGCCACCAGGCTCTGACCTGCGCACACGTGTGTGGGCGTGGGCGTGCACGTGGGGGTGCACGTGTGGGTCCGCCCGTCCCACCCGCTCGTGCGTCCGTCCCCACGTGTCACGGCGTCCCAGTGCACACGTCCGGGTGTGCGTCCGTGTGCCTGTCCGTCCGTCCCTGTGTCTGTGTGTCCCCCATGTGTCTGGCCCAGCGTCCCTTCGCCCACGTCCGTGTGTCCGTCCCTGTGTCCGTGTGTCCGTCCCTGTGTCCCATGGCCCACCCATGTGTCCGTCCTTATGTCCGTGTGTCCGTCCCTGTGTCCGTGTGTCCGTCCCTGTATCCCATGGCCCACCCATGTGTCCGTCCCTGTGTCCGTCCGTCCGTCCTTCTGTCCGTGTGTCTGTCCCTGTGTCCCAGGCTCTGTCCTTGTGTCCGTGTGTCCGTCCCTGTGTCCCATTGCCCGTCCATGTGTCCCTCTTTGTGTCTGTGTGTCTGTCCGTGTGTCTGTCCCTGTGTCCGTGTGCCCATCCGTGTGTCCGTGTGTCCGTGTGTCTGTCCCTGTGTCCGTGTGTCCCTGTGTCCATGTGTGTGTCCGTGTGTCTGTGTGTCCGTCCCTGTGTCCGTGTGTCCGTCCCTGTGTCTGTGTGCCCATCCGTGTGTCCGTCCGTGTGTCCGTTCCTGTGTCCGTGTGTCTGTCCCTGTGTCCGTGTGCCCAGCCCTGTGTCCCTGTGTCCGTGTGTCCGTCCCTGTGTCCGTGTGTCCGTGTGTCTGTCCCTGTGTCTGTGTGTCCGTGTGCCCATCCTTGTGTCCCTGTGTCTGTGTGTTCGTCCCTGTGTCCCTGTGTCCATGTGTCCCTGTGTCCGTGTGTCCGTGTGTCCGTCCTTGTGTCCCTGTGTCCGTGTGTCCGTCCCCGTGTCCGTGTGTCCGTGTGTCCGTCCTTGTGTCCCTGTGTCCCTGTGTCCGTGTGTCTGTCCCTGTGTCTGTGTGTCCGTGTGCCCATCCTTGTGTCCCTGTGTCCGTGTGTCCGTCCCTGTGTCCGTGTGTCCGTCCCTGTGTCCCTGTGTCCCTGTGTCCCTGTGTCCATGTGTCCGTCCCCGTGTCCGTGTGTCCGTGTGTCCGTCCTTGTGTCCCTGTGTCCGTGTGTCCGTCCCCGTGTCCGTGTGTCCGTGTGTCCGTCCTTGTGTCCCTGTGTCCGTGTGTCTGTCCCTGTGTCCGTGTGCCCATCCTTGTGTCCCTGTGTCCGTGTGTCCGTCCCCGTGTCCGTGTGTCCGTGTGTCCGTCCCCGTGTCCCCGTGTCCGTGTGTCCCCCTGTCCCGGCGCACGGTCCGTGTCCATCCCCGTGTCCCTGTCTCCGTTCCCTGCGGGTCCCACCGTCCGTGCGCGCGCGGGCGGGGACCGGCGGGGGGGACCGAAGCGAGGCGTGGCCGTGGGCGTGGCCGTGGGCGTGGCCGTGGGCGTGGCCCGGGCAGGGCCGGGAGCCGCCGGGAGCCGCCGGGAGCCGCCGGAGCCGCCGCCCGCCATGGAGCCCAACAGCCCCCGCAAGATCCAGTTCACGGTGCCGCTGCTGGAGCCGCACCTCGACCCGGAGGCGGCCGAGCAGGTACGGGGGGGGGGGGGACGGGGGACGGGACACACGACTGGGCACCGGGGGGGGTACGGACACCGGGGGAGGGGGGACACACACCGGGGCTGAGCGGCCGGGGGATCGCGGGGGGAGCCGGGGGGGTCCTGCCGGGGAGCGGGGCGGGGGGAGCACCGGGTGGGGCGGGGGGCTGCGGGCACGGGAAGGGCACGGCGAGGGCACGGGCAACGGGGCACGGCCCGGGAGGGGCGGGGGGGGGTCACCGAGCAGCCCCGGGGCGGTGGCGGCACCCCGGGATTTGGGGGGACGGGGTGCGCGGCCGTGGGTGACACGGGCACGGCGTGGGAGGGCACGCCCGGGCGCTGCCAAGTGGGCTCAGTCCCCCCCGTACCGGGGACAACCCCCGGTGTCACCCCCGCCGAGCAGCCCCCTCCCAGCACCCCAAACCCCTCCCGGGGCTGCCGGGCCGGGGTGGCGGTGCCAGGGCCATGCGCTGGCTCAGCGCGACGCCGCGGGGGTGTCCCGGGGCCGGTGTAGGGTTACGGCCCCCCCCCCCCCCCCCCGGGGCCCCCAGGTCCCTCCAGCCCTTGCTCAACCCCTGGAGGGGATCCCAGAATAGCAGCGGGGACGGGGTGGCCCGGCCAGGGGACGTGGCAGGGTTGTCCACAGGCAGTGGGGGACCCGCCCCGGGCAGCCTGACCCCTCTCCCTGCCCACTTCACCCCACTCTGGATGTGCCCCCCAACCCTGGGGGCTGCAGGGGACGAGGAGGGGGGGGGGTCTTGGGAGGACCACCCGGCCACACCATTGCCAGGCGTGGGAAGCTCTGCGGGGGGCTTGAGGATGCTGATGAGGGGTTGGGGGGTTCCAGTTGTGTCCCCCCCCCGCCTCCATCCCCTCCCAGGCTGGGGGTCCCCAGCAGCTGGGTGGCTCCTGGCCAAGGAGCCCCTGCGTGCCAGCGGCGCGGAGGCGAGCGCGGGCCACCTCCCCGGCGAGCATCTCGCTGTCGCTAAATACGGCCACGCACCATCTGGGGCTGCCGCACGGCTCATTTGCAGCGCGGCCCCCCCCCACCCCCCCACCCCCCCCCCAGAGCGAGGACAAGGGGGCTGCAGGATGATGGGCACGAGACCCCCGGCACCCACCTTGGCTGTGGCGAGGAGCAGGGGTGCCTGCATCCCACCTCCCCGTCACAGCCAGGATACGGGGGGGCTCAGGCCCGACCCTGCCCTGGGGAGTCTCCTGCCCATCCCTGCCTCAGTTTCCCCTCCCAGGGGAGTTCAGCCACGTCTCGGCACCCGTCAGAGCCCCGATTTGGTGGCGCTGGGGGTGCGGCAGGGCCTCGACAGCCGTCCCCGTGCGGTGGCAGCAGGTGACGAGGCCGATGTCCCCTCCCTGGGTTTACAGCTCCTCTTTGGGGTGTCCCTGCAGGGGACACCAGATGGGGGTTCCCCTCGTCGGGGGCTCGCGGTGACGGAGGGCTCGGCCACGTCAGCCCCCAGCCAGGCTGCGGCACGGTGTCCCCGTGTCCTGCAGGGTTGTCCCCAAGCCTGGCCAGCCCCACCCTCCAAAGGGACCTTGTCCCCATGGACCTTCTCAGGTCCCCCGTGTCCCCACAGGTCCCGCAGCTCCTTGACCTCCATCTCTGCCAAGAGCATCCGTCTGTCCTGGCGCTCCTGGGTGCCACCCATGGGTGCCGGGCCTGGCCCAGGGCTTTGTCCTGCATCTCTGAGTCCACCCTGAGCAGAGCGTGTCCCCGAAGCTGGGGGGGGGGGGGACAGCCTGGGGGCGTTTGCTCTGTCATGCTGAGAGATGAGCCGGACCCATCCCATTCCCATCCCTAATCCCGTTCTGGTCCCGGATCCCGCTCCCATCCCAGCTCCCCCCCCAAGGCCTGGAGGGAGCACCCCCCCCTCCCCAAGCTGTGCTGCGCCCGCCACGGGCTGCCGGGGCCGGGCTCCTGCCGCTGTCGGCCGTTGCGCTTCTTAATCGATGGTGGAGATTGATCTAAAAATAGCAGCGGCAGGAGAGCACGGCGCCCCGGCCGAGCTGGGGATGGAGGGATGGAGGGAGGGAGGGATGGAGGGATGGAGGGATGGAGGGAGGGATGGATGGAGGGATGGAGGGATGGAGGGATGGAGGGATGGAGGGATGGAGGGAGGGATGGATGGAGGGATGGAGGGATGGAGGGAGGGATGGATGGAGGGAGGGAGGGATGGAGGGATGGAGGGATGGAGGGAGGGATGGAGGGATGGAGGGAGGGATGGATGGAGGGATGGAGGGATGGAGGACCAGAGCATCCCTCCCCGGGGTGTCAGGGCAGGAGTCATCCTGGTCCGGAGCGGGAAGGGGAGCGCACCTCGGGGTGCTCAGCTCCACCTGGGTGACCTTGAGTGGGTGGCACCAGCGTGTCCCCCCGCCACGCCATCCCCACGCCGTGGGGCACAGCCCTGCCCCACACCTGGGGGAGGCTTTGGAGGTGCTGGAGCAGCCCGGGGGTCCATCCCGAGGGGCTGCAGGGCCAGATCCTGCCCTGGAGAGGAGGGGGGTGCCCAGCCCAGCCCAGCCCCATCACTGGGTGTTGGGTGGGGGGGGGATTGGAGCCTGACCCCAGAGCGGGGGGCTCGGCGGTGGGTCCTTGGCGGGAAGAGGGCGATTCCCGGCGATTCCCGGCGATTCCCGGTGATTCCTGGCTCCCTCTAATCTCCGTTTAAAATCCAGATCGCGGGTTTCTATGGCAACGGGGCCGACACGGAGAAGATGCGGGGGGGGGGGGGGCTGGGGGAGGTGGGGAGGGGGCTCCCCCCCCGCCCGCTCACCCGCCTCATCAGCATCTCATTAGCATCTCATTAGGCATCCCGCCTCATTAGGGAATCCTCACTGGGAAATTGGGTTTTTTTTTTTGGGAGCAACTCAGTTAGTGGGTCAGCGGGGAAAGGGGGCGAGGGAGCGGCCGCGGGGCACGGTGTCACCGCTGTCACCGTTGTCACTGCTGTCACCGGCCACGGCGCGGCCACCGAATCCTCCAACAAGGCCACAACCCCCCCCCGAAAGTACCGGGGAAGGGGGGGGGGGACGTGGGGCGGGAGCAGCCCAGGATGCTCCAGGTGACCTTGGGCAAGGACACTGTGCCCGCGGAGGAAGGGCAGGGCCCCGGCGGTGTCACCGCACCGATGTCCCCGAGCGCTTCCCGGGGCTGGGGTATAATTAGCTGCCGGCTGTCGTTAAGGCTGGCCGGGAGATGTTGATTTAAAAAACGTGTGTCCGGCCACGGGAGCCGCTGGGCTCAGCGCCCCGACCGGCGGCCTCCGTCTCCGTGGGGCCACCACCGCCCTGGGCACAAGGACATCGCGGCGGGGGGGGGAATCTCGGTGTTGGCACGATGGGGTTCGGGGTGCAGCCACGGGTCCCGACTCTCTCTTGTCGTCCCCCCCTCCCAGATCCGGAGGCGCCGACCGACTCCTGCCAACCTGGTCCTGAGCAGCGACCAGTCGTCCCCAGGTGGGTCCTTACACGTCACCCCCGTCACCCCGGGCTCCACCCAGGGACCCCCACCCTGCAGGGTGCTCAGGGACCCCCCCCTACATCATGCTCGGGGACCCCCACACATGGTGCTCAGTACCACAGCACGCTGGTCGCAGTGGGACTCATCCTGCAACCTGGCACAGCGGCACCCTGTGCCCCGTGTCCCCCACGCCGGGACCGTCCCTGCGTCCCACCCAGCCCCTGCCCTCCCCGCTCCAGGGTCCAGCCCGGGCTCTCGCTCAGCCCATCCATCTCCAGGGGAAGCAGCTGCCTGTGACACCGCGCTGGGGACACCGGGGACACCGGCACAGGGCCACCCGTGCTGGCACGGGGAGCAAGGGACACCAGCTGTGACATTTAAGAGCTTCTCGGTCACCGACCCAACCCGGCATGTGGCCTTTGGTGACGGGGTCTGACCCGGCTGGCGGTGGTGTCACAGCCTCCCTGTCCCCCACCCCACCCCGGGCTGGGTGGTTTCATCTGTCCCTGCTTCGGGGACACGCCGGTGGCTCGGAGACCCTGTCCCCAAGTGCCACCCCCAGACCCTGAACCCACTCGAGGCAGCGGCTCCGGCTGCGAATAAACCAGCTCCGGGGGGCTGAGCATCATCGGGGGGGGGCAGGATGCCGGGGGGGGGGGGGTGTGGGGGGACAGGGCTGAGCCACCGGCGGCCACCCTCGTTCGTGGGACACGGCAGGGGATGGGATGCTGGTTCCCATGGCAACGCGGGGGGCGATGGCGATGCTGCGGGGGCGGGAGCGCCGGGGGGAGCGGGACCATCCCGACGGCACCCACAGCCACGCCGAGCACCCATGGGTGACGGACAGACCCAGTGGGGCCGGATTCACCTTGGGGGGGGGTGCAGGATGGAGCTCAGCACCCTACACCCACCGCTGACCTCTGGTCCTTCTGCCCCCCCACCACGCTGTTCCCCCCCCCCCCAGAGATCGATGAGGACCGGCTGCCCAACCCCCTGCTGAAGGTGGGTGCTGCCACCATGGGGGGGGTACAGGGGGGTCCCCAGCCCCCCGGGGTGCCCCCCAGCCCCCCGCTCACGCGCCTCCCCCTCCCTCACAGTCGGGTCTGGCCATGTCACCCAGGCAGAGGAAGAAGGTTTCCCGCACCACCCCGACCATGAAAGGTATTGGGGGGGGGGACGGGGACACACACGACACACGGGGGACAGGAGGGGACAGTCCCCGGGTGCCGCAGGGGACATGCGGGTGGGATGTCACCCGCTCAGCTGTGCCCAGCGTGGCCGTGGGGCACGTGGGGTCTGGGCACGGCAAATGCCACCGGAGAGGACGGAAGCAAGCCTGGGTTACACGTCACCGGGAGCGTGGGGACGGTCACCGCTGCTCCCCCCCCCCGCTGCTGCCCCCCCCCCGCCGCCCCGCGTCCCCGTCCCCCCCAGCGCCGCTCCCTGCCTGGCAGAGCTGCAGATGATGGTGGAGCATCACCTGTGCAAGCAGGCGCAGGGCGAGGAAGAAGAGGAGGAGGCGGCCGTCGCCGGCCAGGAACGTGGCCCCGGCCGCTGCCACCACGGTGACACCGAGCACAGCCACAGCCCCGGCGGCACTTGCCCGCTGGCCACGCACGAGGGTGGTCCCGGCCCCGGCGAGTGTGAGTACCCCTCCTCCCTTAACTCTGCCCCGGGAGCCTCCGCGCCCCCCCCGAGCCGGGGAGGGGGGTGGGGGGGGTGGGGTTGGGGTGCTTGGGGGTGCTGGGATGGTTTGTGGGGTGCAGCGAGGGAGGGGGGGGGCCCTGAGCTCATCACCCACCCCACGGCGCCCACAGGGACCCACGGGGACGGGCGGCAAAGCCTGGCCGAGGAGGGCACCCATATAGCACCGAAGGAGGCCAGCGGCAAGGGTGCTGCCGGCAGCCAGTAGGTACGTACTGGGGGTACTGGGGGGGCACTGGGACACTGTACTGGGGCATGGGGGGGGTACTGGGGCACTGGGGGGGTACTGGGACACTGTACTGGGGCATTGGGAGGGTACTGGGACAGTGTACTGGGGCATGGGGGGGGTACTGGGGCACTGGGAGAGCACTGGGACACTGTACTGGGGCATTGGGAGGGTACTGGGGTGCTGGGACACTGTACTGGGGCACTGGGGGGGGGCGTACTGGGCTACTGGGACACTGGGACACTGTACTGGGGCACTGGGAGGGTACTGGGGCACTGGGGCACTGTACTGGGGCACTGGGAGGGCACTGGGACACTGTGCTGGGGCATTGGGGGGGATACTGGGACACTGGGACACTGCGGCACTGTACTGGGGCAGTGGGGGAGTATTGGGGCACTGTACTGGGGCACTGGGAGGGCACTGGGACACTGTACTGGGGCATTGGGGGGGGTACTGGGACACTGGGACACTGGGGCACTGGGAGGGTACTGGGGCGCTGGGGGTTACTGGGACACCGGGGGTGCCCTGGGCACCGTGCCGGGGAAGGGGACGGTGGCACAGGGCGAGGGCGGCGGCGGGGACGTGGCTCTGGCTTTGCTGGGCACAGGGCAGGGATGGGGCCGGAGCCGTGTGTCGTCCCCCCCCCCGCAGTGTCCCCGTCCCCCAGCGTGGCTCCCCCGTCCCCAGGTGCCAGCGGTGACAGGAGCGAGGCCGCGGCGGGGCCGAAGGAGCCGAACGCCGCGTTATTTTTTTTATCTGATCGTTTTCTAAGATTTCAACGGCTGCTTTGGGGCTTCCGGAGGATTTTTTTTATTTTATTTTATTTTTTTTTTTAATTGCCACGGGCAGGTCTGTCCCCCCCCCGGGGGGGGGCTCTGGGGATGATGGCAGGCCGGGATGCCCACCCTGTCCCCTCGCCACCCCCCTGCCCCAGGTCCCCAGGGTGGGTGACGCTGGGGACACCGAGCAGCACCCGTCCAGCACGGCTCGTGCCACCCCCCCCCCCCCGCCCACTGCCAGCCCCGGGGTGTCCCCAGGGCCCCCCGCCCCGGCCACCCCGCTGTCACCGCCCGCCCCAGGCTGGGGGACACGCGGCCTCGCTGCTCCCAAGGACACGAGGGAGCTGCACCCTGCCCGGCACACGCGCGCGCGTGCATGCACACACGGGTTAGCGTGCACGCTTGCACACGCGTGGCGGGGAGGCGTGCACGCGCACGTACCTGGGGGGGAGACCCGGGCATTTGCACACCCCCCTGCACACACACGGGGGGGGGGGTGAGCACACCCACGCACTTTGCACTTGTGAGTCGCATGCACACCCACGTGCGTACACACAGAGCACACGTGCACACACCTGGGCGGGCGTGGGGACCCCCCCCCCCCCGCCTCAGCCGGTATTAAAGGGATCCCTTCTCCCCACCGCCTCCTCTTTGCCTCCGCGCCGGGGGGGGGACGACCGGGACCCCCACTGGGTGCTGCACCCACCTCTGGGCTTCACCCCCCCTGCCCCGGGGGTCCGCTCCAGCTGTGCCACCCCCTCTGCCTCCCCCCTCACCCAGCACCCAGCCGTGGCACAGGACCCCCCCCCCCCGCCCCCAACACCCAGGAGGGACCCAGGGTTGAGCCGGGTGCCCGGGACGAGGGTGCTGGAGGCAGGCTGGCGGTGGTGGCGTACGGTTTTATTAATTGCTCGTTAGCGGCGGCGCTTTGTTTCACATGCGTGGGGTGGGTGGGTGGGCGCGAAGTGGAGCTCTGCCAGCAGTGACCGGGTGGGGACACGACGCGTTACCGCAGGGTAGAAAAGTACAAACACAGACGGGCCGCGTCACCGCGGCGGCTGGCCCACGGACACGGCGGGACGGGGCGGCCTGAGCCGGGATGCCGGAGCGGGAGGATGCCGGAGCAGGAGGATGCCGGAGCGGGAAGATGCTGGAGGCATGTTGGGATGCCAGGGGATGCTCGAGGCACGCCGGGATGCCGCAGGATGCTCCAGGCACGCCGGAACCGGGATGCCAGGGGATGCTCCAGGCACGCCGGGATGCCGCAGGATGCTCCAGGCACGCCGGAGCCGGGATGCCGGAGGCACAGCAGGCCAGAGGAAGCAGCGGGGGGGGGTGTGTGTGTGTGTGTGTGTGTGTGTGTGTGTGTGCACGCTGGAGCTGCAGGATGCTGGAGGCCCGCCGGAGCCAGCGATGCTGGGAGCACCCCGGAGCTGGGGGATGTCGGCACCGAGGGCTGGTGGAACGCGTTGGAGGGCCTGATCCTGCCCTCCCACCACCCCAGCCCCGCACGCGCTGCCCCATCGCCACCTCGCTGCCCCCCCACCCACCCACCCGTGTCTCCCAGCCTCGTCCACGCCGTGTGGGGCAGGACCCCGAGGGGAAGCCCTGAGGTGCCCTTGGGGCCAGCGGAGCCAGGGACAAGCCGCACGGGGACGTGTCCCCGGCCCGGGGTGACGCAGAGACGTGTATCCCGGGACAGGGATGTGCCGGGCGGGATGGGGACGGCGCCGGGGGACATTCGGGGTCACCCAGCGTGGTGTGGCCAGACAGACCCAGCTGGAACAGAGGGGATCGTGGTGGCCCTTGGGGTGACAGCGTACCCCATCCCTCGGTCCCCCGCTGTCCCCAGCACCATCGTCCCCAGCCTCCCTCGAGCACCCGGCGCTCTGGCGGGGCGGGAAGAAGCTTTTTTTAAAAAGCCATAAGGACAAAACCCGGCGGGGGCGGGTGGAGGGGGGAGCCGGGCAGCCGCTGGCGTGGCAGTGAGAGGGTTGGCGTCACCGTCACCCGTGACCCGAGGCCACGCGGCTCGGCGGCCGGTTTGGCACAGGCACCCGGAGCTGGCCGGGCTGGGGGGCTGCCGGGGGTGCCAGCCCCGGGGGCTGCTTTTGGTGTCGGCACGAATCCTTGTGCGGTCCCGGGCGGCTCCTTCCCTGCAAATGGTGCTGAACTCGATGGCGTCGAAGACTTTGGGCGAGACGGCGTCACTCGGCTGGGCGAGGACCTGCCATGGCGGGGCGGGGGGGACACACGACACACACGCAGAGTCAGGGCTGTGCCGGCGATGCCACCAATCCCCCCCCCCCCCCCTCATTTGCCCCCCGCCACGCACCCACCTCGCTCCTCCCGGTGCTATTCCACGTCCCCGTTCTGCCTGTGCCGGCTGGAGGCCGCGGGCGGCTGCTCCTCGCAGGGCGACAGCTCCTCGATGGACGCCTGGTTGGTGATGCCTGCGGCGCGACACGGGGCTGGGGGTCGCTCCGGCCACCCATGGGGGCCAAGACACCCCCCCCCCCAACTTGTCCCCCACCCCACAAGTCTGTCCCCACCCACCCTGTGCTTGGGCCACCTCCCCACCCACGGATGCTCGACACAGACCTGGCCCCGTTGCATCCCCGGGGTGGTCCCCATCCCTTCCCCGGTGGCCGCGGTGGCCTCGGTGGCCGTCACCTACCGCTGGCCGCCCGCTCCTTCCACTTCTGCTTGTTCTCCTGGATGTACTTGGCCCAGGTGGAGCGGAAGCCGGCGAGGTCGGCTTTGATGTCCCCCAGCTCCAGGTGCTCATCCAGGGACGGCTGTCGCCACTGCGAGCTGCGGGGACGGGGACGGCTGGGAACAGGGCAGAGCCACCACCGCCACCTCCCAGGTCCCAAAATAGGTGGGTGCCCCCCCACCCCAAGGCTGAGCTCCACCACCTCCCCGTGGTGGGGATGGGGAAACTGAGGCAGGACGGCACGGCTGACCTGGCCTGCTGGCTGGCCGCCGGGTTGCCCTTGGCCTTGGTGCCGTCCTCCGTGTGGGGCAGCACCATCTTCTCGGCCACGTCGGTCAGCACCGAGAAGGTGGGCTCCACGATGAAGTCGATGAAGCCTGGGTTGGGACAGGGACACGGTGTCGATGGGGACACCCCCTCCTCATGGCAAGGGGGGGAGGCCGGGGGGGGCTGGGGACAGGGTGGGGACAGGGACCCACCCGCCACGTACCGATCTGGGACTGGGCCACCAGCGTGGAGGTGCGGTCGCAGAGGGGCGAGAAGGGCAGCCCCAGCTCGGCCTCCTTGTCCCCCTGGCAAGGCAAGGCAAGGCAGACGTGTCCCCAAGGGGTGGTCCCCATGTCACCCCCCCCCCTCCCGTCCCCGGGGACGCGGGCGCCCTACCTGCCTGAAGAACTCCTCCATGAGGGCTTTGGTCCAGCGGCTGTGCACCGACCACTGCTTGGTGGGGTGGCTGATGTCGGCCGCGTGCAGCAGCAGCGACAGCACCTTGGATTTATCGATCCTGGGGAAGGGACCCCGGCGCTGAGGCTTGTCCCCAAAACCATGTCGTCCGTCCCCCCCCCCCACACACACACCCCCGCCCCGACCTTGGTGGGCACCCGTCCTCACCGCTCCAGCTGCTGCAGGGACGTCTTCATGGACTTCACTTGCTGGAAGTGGCAGGACATGTCGGTGGCCAGGACCATCTCGATGACCAGCGCCCGCAGCTCCCTGCACCCCGGGGAGGGGGAAAACGCCGTCAGGACCCCGCGTCCCGGCTGGGGACAGCCCCGGGGATGGGGACGGGGACCTTACGCAAACTCGTCCTTGGTGAGGTTGACGAAGATGTTCATCTCGTCGTCCTGCATCATGCGGAAGACGGCGCTGATGTGGTGGTTCTCCAGCACCGAGCGGTCGTTGTAGAGGATGGCGCAGTCCGACCTGGGGGTGGGGGGACGGGGACGGTGGGGTCCCGGCGTGGCGGGGGGCAGACTGAGCCCCCCCCCCCCGAGAAAGCGTTGTCCCCAGGGTGCCAGCACATCTGTGTCCTGGCCATAACGTGACCCTGGGTGTCCCCAAAATACCACTCAGTCCTTTCCGTGCCCCACAGTGTCCCCCGTGTCCCCATAACAGAACCCCAGCCCTGCCTGCTCTGCCCACGCCGTGCCGTGCCACCCGTGCCGTGCCACGCACGCCGTGTCACCCGTGCCGTGCCACCCGTGCCGTGCCACGCGCGCCGTGTCACCCGCCCTCACTTGGTCTGGATGTGGAAGCTGTTGGTGGTGCCCGTGTGCTCGTAGTCGTGGATGGCGGCAGCGAAGATGATGGCCAGGACCTCGATCTCCGTCAGGTAGTGCTGGGGGGACGCAGGTGTCAGGGGGAACGGGGACGGGCACCACCCCGCGAATGGGTGTGTGTTTGCACGACTGCGTGTGACGACACACGCGTACGGCCGCACGCGCCCGTCACGGCCACGTGTGTGAACACGCCGCGAGCGTGCACGTGCTCGTGTGACGAGCGTGACAGCCGTGCGGTGACGACAGAGCGCACGTGTGCCCACCCGACTCCCCTCAAGCTGGGGGGTCACCCCGTCCCCCATCATCCTGGCCATGTTTCCATGGCGACAGCGCAGTCGCTAGGTGGCGCCGTCTCCGTGGCAACAAGCATCACCTGGACCAGCCGCATCGGCGCCGGGCACCGGACGAGGGCCCAGACACGGCCTGGGACCCCCACGCGACACCCCTCACCCACGTGGGACCCCCGTGGGACCCCCCCCGCCCCCCCGTACCAACATGCCAGTGCGGAGCAAGAAGCAATGGACGGTCTGGGTGACGTCGGCGGCGTGGACCTGGTTGTGGTAGGGGTTCCGGTACTTCCCGTAGCCGGTCTCCAACGCGTCCAGCAGCGTCGTCAGGAAGACAGCGGGGATCTGCGGCACGGGCACACGCGCTCGCGGATGCACTCGCGCGTGCAAAGCCGCCGGCGCGTGCCAGGCGCCCAGCCCCGGGAGCACCCACGGGTGGGTGCAGGAACCTTCAAGGTGTACCTTGAAGCGGCTGTTGAGGTTGTGTCGGGTGAAGAGCTCGAAGACGATGGTCCTCAGGGAGTGATCGTCCGTCACCCGGTTCAGCGCGAAGACGTCGAAGCACCACAGGTCGAGGCTCTGGGGGTTGGGGGGGAGGCGGGGGCACTACCCCAGTGCCGGGACAAACCCGATGCCCGGTGACACCCAGCCATGCCCAACCGTGCCGGGCAACCCCGGCGATGCCCACGGAGAAGCCCCGGGATGCCCGGGGACGGTGAGCCATGCCCAGGGATGACCAGCCATGCCCCGTGGAGCCGTGCCGTGCCCGGCAATGCCCACCGATGCCCGGCACCGCTGGGTGCCGCCTCCCCCAGCTATCCCAGAGCCAGCGGTGCGGGCGGGGGGGGGACACCGTGCCCAAGCGCTGTCAGGCCGGGGCAGTACCCCTTGGTGGGGGAAGGATTGGGGTGCCCCCTGCACCCCACGGTACCTTCAGGCAGTTCAGGACGGAGGTGGAGTAGCTGGGCCCCACGGCCGTGTACGTCCGGCGAAACATCCTGCAAGGGGGGGGGAGTGGGGGGAGTCAGGGCTGATGTGGGTGCTGGGGACAGAGCTGGGTGCTGGGAGACAGCCGTGGGTGCTGGGGACAGAGCTGGGTGCTGGGAGACAGCCCTGGGTGCTGGGGGAGCCGCCTGGGTGCTGGGGGACAAACCCCAGGGGCAAGAGACAGACCTGGGCGCTCAGGGACTCAGCTGGGTGCTGGGGACAGACCTGGGTGCTGGGGACAGAGCCCCTGGGTGCTGGGGGAGCCACCTGGGTGCTGGGGAACAAACCCCGGGGGCAAGAGACAGATGTGGGCGCTTGGGGACTCAGCTGGGTGCTGGGGACAGACCTGGGTGCTGGGGGAGAGCCCCTGGGTGCTGGGGACAGACCTGGGTGCTGGGGGGAGAGCCCCTGGGTGCTGGGGGAGCCACCTGGGTGCTGAGGACAGCCCTGGGTGCTGGGGGGAGAGCCCCTGGGTGCTGGGGGAGCCACCTGGGTGCTGAGGACAGCCCTGGGTGCTGGGGGAAGAGCCCCTGGGTGCTGAGGACAGCCCTAGGTGCTGGGAACCCACCTGGGTGCCAGGCACAGCCCCCGGGTGCCACGGGACAGCCCCAACCCACCAGGGACCACCATCTCCATCCCAGCCATTCCCCCCTTGGTCCCCGTCCCCCCCCCAATTCACCCAGGGGGGAGTCACGGGGTGGGGGGTGGGGGGGGGGGGTGGGCTACGCCACCCAGCACCCACCTCTCCACGAAGATACCGGCCTGGACGGCGTGAACAATGCTGCGAAACTTGGGCTTCTCCTCCGCCCGCCGCCCCTTGGCCCGTGCCTGCTGGGTGAAGGTGGCCGCCAGCCAGTCCCGCACCTCCGACGGCACGGCCGCGTCCGAGCCCATCTCCCGCAACTCGTCCTCCGTGTCCAGCATCTGCCTGCGGGGAAGGGCGGTGGGGCCGGACGGAAACGGAGATGGAGGATGGCGTTGGGGTGGGCATCACCTCCTCGCCCCGTGTCGTGTCCCCCCCCCCCGCCGCCTCCCCACGTCCCCCTGCCACCCCGCCGCTCCCGCCCGCACCTCGTCTCGTCGATGTAGACGGCCTCCAGCAGCGAGGCGGCGTATTCCAGGTTCCTCTTCAGCTCCTCCACGTTCACCTCGCCCGTCTCCAGCTGCTTCACCATGTAACGCAGCCTGCGGGCAGCGCGTTACCGGGGACCCCCCCCCCGCCCCGCCACGATGGGGGGGGGGGGGTCCCCCCGCTTGCCCTGCGGATGGATGTGCCCGCGCGCCGGGGCGGTGCGGGGTGGTGGGCGCCTGCCCAAGGGACCCCCCGGAGAGATGGTGGCAGCGAGGGGAGGGTCGAGGTGGGAGCAAGGTCGTGGCGTGGCGCAGCCTGCACCCAGCACCCTGCACGCAGAGCTCATCCTGCACCCCGTACCCTGCACCCAGCACCCTGCACGCAGAGCTCATCCTGCACCCCATACCCTGCACCCAGCACCCTGCACCCAGAGCTCATCCTGCACCCCGTACCCTGCACCCCGCACCCAGAGCTCATCCTGCACCCGGTAGCCAGCACCCTGCACCCAGAGCTCATCCTGCACCCAGTACCCTGCACCCAGCACCCTGCATGCAGAGCTCATCCTGCACCCTGCACCCAGCACCCAGCACCCTGCACGCAGAGCTCATCCTGCACTCAGTACCCAGCACCCTGCAGGCAGCACCCAGAGCTCATCCTGCACCCAGCACCCTGCACCCAACACTCTGCACCCAGAGCTCACCTTGCACCCAAAATCCTTCAGCCTGCACCTACACAGCACCCAGAGTTCATCCTGCACCCAGCACCCAGAGCTCAGCACTCAGCACTGGGGAGGGGGCACCCTCCCCGTGGGAGCTGGGCAGGGGGACGGCAGGGGGGAGGGCAGGGGGTGGCAGATGTCCCTCCCCACACTGGAGAAGCCCAAAAGGTCACAGGGTCCCCCCCGGCACCCCGAGCTCGGGGGTCACCCCAGCCCAGAGGGTGGCTGTCCCCACCGTGTCGCGCTCCCCACCCTGCGCAGGGCCCTGGGTGACACCAGGGACAAAGTCCCCGACAGCCCGCGGGGTCAGCGGGGCCATGGCGGCAGCTGGGACGTCCCTGGGGACAGGGACAAACCCAGAAGGGGGGGGGGGGGTCACAGCACACCCTGGGAACCCAGAGCGGGGTCAGGGTGCTCAGCACCCCTCCCCACCCTGCCGTGCCTCAGTTTCCCCACCCCTCCCGGAAACGTCCCCCGCGCTGGGTGCCGGGGGGTCCCCAGGGACTCACCGCAGGATGGGACCCCGCAGGTGGGCCCTGCGCAGCGTCACCAGCTCTGCCATGGCGGGGGGGGGGGACAGCGGCACCCACGGGTGGCCCCAGCAGCGTGGGGACGTGGGGACAGGAGAGCAGCGTGGCCGCCCTTCCCCCGCCAGCTTGCGACACCCACACGGGACACGGGGGGGGGGGGGGGGGGTGGCGGGGGGGTGGCACGGGGACACGGGGACACGGCAGCGTCCTGGCAGGGGGGACCAGCCCTGGCAGGGAGAGCACCCGGGTCTGTGCACACGGCAAGCGTGTACACACGTGTGCACGCACACGTGCCGGCCTGAACGCGCACTTACAGTGCGTGTGCACACGTGCATGCATATATGCACACCCAAATACACACGCACGAGGTGTGTGCACACGGGCACGCACGTGTGCACATGTACGCACCCCCCTCGCCCAAGAACGCACACACGTGCGTGCAAACGTGCGAACCACACGCGCACACCTATGCTGCGCGCGCGCGGCACAGCCGCACCACATGTGCCCACACCTGCAAATACCCACCCACTTGCACGCTTGCACACGTGTGCACGCCTCTCCACCCACACCCACGCACAGCACGCACGTGCGCTCTCTCTCTCCAGCCCCCGCCCCGGGCAAGCCCTCCTCGTCTGACACACGCCTGAACACGCGTGTGCCTGCAGCCGGCCGGCCCCCGGCCATCTGTCTGTGTGTCCGTGTGTCTGTCATGACGGGGGGCGCGGAGGCGGGGGGGGGGAAGCGGGGGGGGGAATCCCATCTGGCCGCCCGGGGAAGCGCCGCCCCCGCAGCCATGTCTCCCGCTGCAGCCGCCTTGCTCGCACGCCGGCTGGCACGGGCTGGCAGGAGGTGACACGGGCTGGCACGGGGTGACACAGGGTGACACGGCCCCCTCCCAGGGTTCCGTCAGGTCCCCCCCGGGGCTGGAGGGAGGGATGGGGTGGGGACAGGTTCGATGCCAGTCGCTGGTGGGACAATGGTCCCTGTCCTGGTCTGGCTCAGCGCTCTGGCCACCCTGTCCCCGCCTGGAGGCCTCGCTGTCACTGCCACCGGCACCCAGCGGGTCCCCGTCGGTACCCACGGGTCCCCATCACTGCCACTGGCACCCAGCGAGTCCCTGTCGGTACCCACGGGTCCCCATCACTGCCACTCAGCACCCACTGTGTCCCCATCACTGCCACTGGCACCCAGCAAGTCCCCGTCGGTACCCACGGGTCCCCATCACTGCCACTGGCACCCAGCGAGTCCCCGTCGGTACCCACGGGTCCCCATCACTGCCACCAGCACCCAATGGGTCCCCATCACTGCCACCGGCACCCACCAGGTCCCTGTCGGTACCCACGGGTCCCCATCACTGCCCACTCAGCACCCGCTGGGTCCCCACCACCTGGACACACGGTCCCCAAGGACAGTGACGCCTGTCCCCACTGCCAGCAGGTCCCTGTGACGCTGCCGGCCCTGCCCGCGGCTCGGGGGGCACTTCAGGACGGGGACACGTGGTGACAGTCCCGTGGGACGGGGACACGCGGCCCCCCCTGGGCAGAGGCCAACCCTCCCCCCCGTGCCGCTCCCACGGGGTGGGACGTGTCCCCGTGCCCCCCGTGGTGGGGACGTCACCCCGCTCACAGCCCTGAGCGAAAACCCCGGGGGAGCGAGGCGGCGGCGGCGGCTTCCGGACGGCTGCTCCGGCAGCCCTGCGCCTCGTTAGCACTAACGAGACGCTGGCAGCGGGTGTGCAGGGTGCGCGAGACCTGTGCACGCTCGTGCAAGGCTGCGCGAGGTCACGCATGCTCGTGCGAAGCTACATGAAGTCCCACGCGCTTGTGCAACACCGCGCGGGTCTGTGCACGGCCGCGCGGGTGACGTGTGGCCGTGCGCGTCCCCGCCAGCCCAGTCCCTTGGGGAAACTGAGGCACGGCACAGGGTCACGGGGACGGTCCCAAGCGGGGTCGCGGGGTCACGGGGTCCCCACCACGCTCCTGGGGACCAACCCCAAAACCCGACGGTCACCGGCTGGGAGGAGACACCCGTGTCCCCTGTCCCCCAACGCTGGGGACAGCCGCAGCGGCTCCAAACCCCAGGGGAAGGACGTGGCCGGCAGTGACCGCGGAGATGCTGGCGCTTGTCCCCGATCGCAGGGACGGTCCCCAGGAGGGGACAGTGCCGTGACCCCGCCGGGACCGGCACCAGCGCCGGGAACGCCGAGGCCAGCGGGGCCGTGGGACCGCGTGGGGACGGGGCTCCTGGTGGAACCCTGAGTGGGGGGGGGGGGGTGGGCACGGACAGGGGGACCCCCCCATCACCCCGCCGGCAGGGGACAAAGCCACCGGGTCACCGCAGCTTGGGGACACGGGGCGCTGGCAGCGGGGAGGGTGAGGAGGGCTGGCGAGGGCCGGCATCCGCCCCGGCTCCCGTGGGATTTCTGCCGGCTGATGATTGCAATTTGTTTTAATTAGCGGCCGCCGCCCCACGCCGGGGGACCCACAGCGCAGCCGGGCTGGCGCCCCGAAAGCGTCCTCGGGTCCCCCACAGGGTCGTCCCCCCCCCCTCCACGTCCCACAGGGGTCCTCGCGCTCCCCCCACCCCTCCGCGCACCTAACGACCTCCCAACCCTCGTTAGCGTCACCCCGGCCTGGCCGCGCAACGGGCGGCAACCTGTGCACACGTGTGTGCGCGCGGGTGGGTGCCGGAGACCCCTCGCGTGCCAGCGCACGCGTGCGGGTGAGCGTGCAAATGGATAGGCAAGCCCACCTGTGTGTGTACGTCCGCACACGTGTGTGCAAGCGTACGTGCGGCTCTTGCACGACTGCAAACCGGAGCGCGCTCGAACGAGCGCAGGTCCGTCGCAAACGTGCAAGGGCACACGCAGCTGTTGCACACCCACACCTCACCCCTGGCACAGCAACCGGACCCCGGGTGGGTGGGGGCCACCGCGTCCCCCCCGTCAAGGTGACGGTGATGGCTGCCAGCGAGCGAGGGAGGGGGACTGGGGGGGGGGGGGACAGGGACGGACCGGGGGGGGCCCGGGGGGGGCGGCCAGACGTCACGTTCAAAGGCAGCGCGAAGCTCCCGCACCCAGCGGGCTGCCAGGGAATGTGACCTTGGGGAAGGCGGCTGTCACCTTCCCACGCACGGCCACCCATCCCCGCGGACACCCACCCTCCGGGCCCCCTACCCTTGGTGGCACGGCCACGGGGGACCCCTGTGTCACTCGCTCGGTGCCGGGACCCCCCCGAGCGCAGCCCGGGGACGAGGGACGGCCACCGCCCGGCGGTGGGAGCAGGGGGTCAGGCTGCGTCACGCTGCCGGGTGGGTGCCACCCGTGCCCACGGTCCCCACGGGCTGCCTGTCACCACCCACGGCCCCCCGCTGCTGCCAGCGCCCCCCCGTGCCACCCCTTGCCACGTCCCAGGCCTGCCGTGGGGATGACGGTGCTTGCAGAGCCACTGGCACCCTGCGCCCCCCCCGAGTGGCACCAGTGTCCCCAGGGCCACCCCGTGCCAGGGAGGGGTGCAGAGTCTGCCTGGGGGTGCAGCTGGGGACCCCCCCCCGGGACTGACACCGCAGCCCCACATGCACCCACGGGTGCCGTTGCCCCTCCAGCACCCACAGGGTGCCCCGTCCTGGCTGATCCCCACCCTGGGGACCTGCCACCGGTCCCCAACACCCCGGGAGGGGGGGGCGCAGATCCTGCCACCTCGCTGCTCCCCGCTCCGTCACCCGGCTGGGAGCTGGGCACCGTCCCCAGGTCGGGGGGCCCGCTGCCGCCTCGGTGCTGGCAGGGGGGGACTGGGGGGTGCAGGCAGGGTGCAGGCAGGGCGCAGGCAGGGACCCCCGGATCCCCCACCCCCTGCAGCGGGGGCGGCAGCCAGTGATTTGAGAGAGGGGGTGGCGGGCGGGGGGAGCGGGAGCGCGGCACAGCCCACGCATTCGCACACCTGCGCGTGCACACGCTCCCCAGGGCACGCTCAGGTGTGATCCGGCACGCGGGTGTGCACACGCGCTCCCGCGCGTGCTCGCCTGCTCCCGTGTGTGCACGCGCGTAGGCGCCCCTGCTCCCACCCGCGCACGCCCAGGTGTGCTCACGCGCATCCCTGCACGTGCGTGTGCATGCTCCCACCCGGTGCTTGCACATCTACAGCAACGTACGCAGACGGTTGCACACTCAGGCTTGCACACGCACCCTGAGAGCTCTGGTACCAATGTTTCATGCCCTGGCTGAGTCCTGCCCTGGCCTTGGGCTCGTGTGAAACACGCTCAGCAGCTCGGCTCGCCCGCAAGCGTGCAACACAGGCACCTGGATCCCGTCCTTGTCCTCATGTTCCCCCGGCACACCGGCACCGTGCACACCTCGTGCACAAGCGTGCCTTCGCCAGCCGCCACATGCGGGTCAGCCCTGCGCACGTGTGCACACGCAGCAGTGCGTGCCCCTTGCACGCCCACGCCTGCGCCCGCCGCACGAGGACCCGCATGAGCGCACGTGCCAGAGGTTCGCGAGGGGGGACGCGCACACGTGAGCCCACGCGTGAGCACAGCTGCACACAGGTGAGGGGGTGGCACCCTCGGGGCCACCGAGGGCCCCCCGGCGAGGAGGGGGGTGCAGGGTGGCACCCTTGGGTGTCAGAGGGTGTCACCCCTCCACGGGGCTGGCCGGCACCCTGGCACCCGCTCTGCCCCCCCAGAATTGGGGGCACCTCAGCCCCCTGCCCAACCCACGGTGCCACCGGGGGCGAGGGGTGTTGGGGGCTGCGCCGGGGGGCCCCCACCCAGCACCCCAAGAGCTGCCCCATCAGACTCACCCCAAGGTTATGGGTGCCCCCAGCCCAAGGGGGTCCCCGCACCCCTACCTCAAGGGGGTGCAGGGGGGTCCCAAGGGTGACTGGGGGGTCCTGCATGGGGGTGCGGGGGGCAGCATGTGGATGGGATGGGGTGGGGGACACTTGGGGGGTCCCCAGGGGCAGCTGAAGGTCCCAGGGGGTCCTGCCTGGAGTTGGGGGGGGGGGGGCACAGGGTTGGGGGCACCAGGGACGGTAGGGGGGGGTCCCCAAAGAGGGGGGATCAGGGCTTTTGTGGGGTGCGACGCTCAGGCGGGCTCAGGAGTCCTGAGTTGGGGGTCCCGGTTTGGGGGTGGAAGGTCCAGCCTGGGGGTCCCGGTTTGGGGGCGGGGGGGGGGTGGGTGAAGGGGGGGGGTGTCACTCACAGCGCTCGGAGCTTGACCCAGATCTTCTTGCTGGGGGCGGACTTGATCTCCAGCGGGGACGGGCAGCCGCCGGCCGGGTCCAGCGCCTCACGCTCCAGCCCCGGGAGGCTCCGCGGCGGCTCCATGGCCCCTGCGGCGGCGGGGACGCGCCCTCAGCCCCCGCGGCCGGTCCCGGGGCCCGGCGGGCCGCAACCGAACAGCCGCCGGTACCGCCCGACAGCCCCGGCAACGGCCTCCGGCCCCCCACCCCCTAAACCCCCCCCCCCCCAACCCCCCCCTTTTCCTCCGCCCGGTACCCGGCGGCTGCGCAGGCAGCACCGGCCCGGGCGGCGGAGCTAAGATGGCATCCCGGGCACCGGGGGTGGGAGCACCGGGATGGGGAGAACCGGGGATGGGGGGCACCGGGAGAGGAGCACCGGGGATGGGGGGCACCGGGGATGGGGGGCACCGGCGTGCGGCGAAGGCGGGGGGGGGGGGACACACCGGGGATGCTGCGCGCTCCTACCCGGGGATGCTCGGCCGGGAAGCGCCGGTGCTGCCGGTACTGCCGTGCTCCGGTGCAGCCGGTGCCGCCGTACCCTGGTACCGCCGGTACTGCCGTGCCCCGGTACCGCCGTGCCCCGGTCCTCCCGCTGCTGCCGGTTCTGCCTCCGCCGACCGGGGTTCGCCGCAACTTTCCCCGAGCCGGCACCGGCGGGAGGGCGGGGAGAGGCGGGGGGAGCCGGGGGCGGGGGCCGGGAACCGGGAACCGCCCAGCCCCGCTCAGCCCCGGCACTGGGGGGGGTGGGGGGGGGCGGCTGCCCCGGGACCCCCGGGGGGGCGATGGGGGGGGGAGGGACATGCCCCGGGCCCCCCCATGGAGAGGGAGGTGTGCAGGGTCAGATAGGGGCTGGGGGGGGGGACACCCCCGGACCCCTGGGTGCTATGGGGGGGACCCCAAGACACCTGTGGAGCTGAGGGGGTGCAGGTGCCCCAAGACCCCCCATGGGTCCTGGGGGAGACCCCAGCCCGGTGCCCCCCTCGGCGGGGCCGTGGCCTCCCGTGTGCCGCACGGGGGGGGCTGCTCCGAGCGGCGGGTTGGGCCGGGGAGGGGGGGAAACGGTGACACCACCCCCCCCCCCAGCTCCCCCAGCCTCGCTCCCTGCTGAGACCTGCCCCGTTCATCACACCTCACCGAGGACAGTGACACGCACACCGGGGACTGTCCCCTCCCGCCAGCCACGGCGCAGCAGCAGCCCCCGAATTATTGTAGGACCTACACAAACCCAGGGGGCTGCTGGGCCTCTCGCCTGTTATGGCATCGTCCCCCTGGGCTGGGGGGCACGAGGGGGGTCAGGAGCAGCCCGAACTCGGGGGGGACCTCGTCCCGTGGGCTCACGGACACCCCACGGCCTGCCCCACGGCCCCCTGCACCCCCTGCCCTGCACACACTTTGTCCCCCACCCTGTGGCCCCCCCATCCCGTCCGTGTCCCATCAGGAAACCTCAGGGTGCCGCGGCTGAAGCCGAGGGCCTGGGGGGCTCCGGGCACACACCGGGGGGGGGTATTGGGGTCCCAGAGCCCCGGGTGGGTCCCAGCAAGTCAAGGGGGGCACGGCAGCACCCGCGCCGCCTCCCGCGGCACGCGCTGAGCCGCAGCCCCCAGGGAATATTAATAAGCCCTTATGTAACGCCGTAGGTGTGCGCAGCACCCACCGCCGCACCGGCATCGGGGGGCCAGGTGGGCCCCCCCCTCCTCGGGGCACCGTCCCCCAGCTCCCACCTTGGCCCACCATCCCCAGGGGCTCAGCCAGGTCCCAGCCCACCGGGCCATGTCACCTCCTGGCCTTTGCCAGCTAGCACCCATGGGTGCTGCCCAGGGATGCATCTGGTTAGCCTCCAAATAGGGGGCTGCACCCCCTCCCATGGGGTTCACCCACTTCGGTGGGGTGTTCTGTGGGTGCAGGGGGCACCCATGGGACCCCCACCTGCATGCCGGGGTCACCAAGGTGGGCTGTGAGCCCCGGCACACGGTGTGGGAGCTCCCACACCCCACTGGGGGTATTTTGGGGTCCCCAAACTTTTGGGGGGCTCAGAGGAGGGCTGGGGGCAGCAACTTGAACAAAGACAGGGACTCCACGGTGCGGAGCAGCCCAGGGTGGGGGGCCGGGGCGCGCGGGGGACGGTGGGTGCGGGAGAGGCCGTGGGCAGAGATGCGCGCGAGACAAAGCCGTGCTGCCGGCGGGGAGCCTCGGGAGCTCGTTACCGCTTAATATCGTGATTGATGAGCGCGAAAATAGACTTTTGCAGCAATCTGGAATAATCAGGTGGTTCTGGGCGTTAATTCGGGGGAGTTCAGCCCCCTGGGAGCATAACCGGAGGGGGCAGCGGAGGAGTCCAGCCTGCTCCGGAGCATTTTTTACCCCCTCCCTCCCCGGATGAATTAATAAAGCAATTAGTGCCGGACGAGGCGGCCGCACGCTTCATTCAGCATGGCCACACGATCAAGGCTGCGGTTCAGTTTGGTTGCCGGGGCCACACGCTCGGCCTCCCCCAGCCCCGGTAGCACCGGGCTCTGACGAGGGGGCTCTGGCGAGGGGGCTCGTGGCCGCGGCAGCCGCCGTCCCCCCCCGCCCGGCATGGCCGGTGACTCATGCCGGAGCAGCCGGCCGTGAGCAGAATGGCAACGGCCGCCCCGCCGCCTCCTTCCCTCGTCCCATTAATTTTCCCCCAAGATGCTGCACGGGAGAAAAATAAACACCCTGAGACGGGGGGGGGGGGCGGAAACGTGACTTGAAACGTCCCTGGACGGGTGGGAGAAGGGAAACTGAGGCACGGGGCTGGCCAGGATCATTGCCCTGAGAAGCAGCAGCTTTAATTAAAGCTGGTAAATCCTGCCAGCAGCTCCAGTCCCTCCGTGTCCCAGCTCCACAAGGTCCCCAGCAACCCCAGACCCCCCCGAACCCCCCCGAAGCACCCACAGGAGGTTATTTCAGCTGGACCCACGGGCCCAGGCCCCCACCCTGGGGTGCTAGGTCAGACCCGGCACCAAATATTCCCTGGGTCCCTCCTAGCCACGAGTCAGATGCAGCCGTCGGGGGGGAAAGTGGTTTAGTGCAGGCGGTGATGGCTGGGGGACAGGACGGGGAGGGTTGGGGACAGCGTGGTGGCACCCAGGGGTTGAGGGAGGACCTGGGGGTCCCGGCGCAGGGCGGTTCGAGGGGAAGGGGCACGCGAGGGCAGGGGTCAGTGCGAGGGGACCCTGCTGAGCAGGTTTTCCCGACACACCTCGCGGTAGGCGTTGCGGAGCAGGACGTAGGGGAAGCAGGTCTCCAGCATGTCCACCGTCAGGAAGGATGACTCCGCCACGATCTGAGAGAGGGGACACACAGAGCGTCAGCAGCCCACGCTTCTGCCTCAGTTTCCCCTTCCTTGCCAGAGAGGGGAGCTGGCCCCCAGCCCCTCCTCGGCAACGCCGGGTCCTCCCTCCCCGGATGGTTCCCGTGCCCCAGCTCCAGATTGAAATATTTGCATTTAAATTGTTTTTCAGTGAGGGCGAGCGCCCCCTGAATACCAATCCCGCCCCCGCCCCCCCCCCGTCTCGGCCAGCCCAGCCTCTCTCCAGGGGTGTCGGAGCTGGATCCGGCCCCCCAGGCCCAACCAGAGCTGGGCAAGGGCTGAGCACCCGGAGCCGGCTGGGGAGCAGCCTGGGCAGAGCTGGAGCCCTGCGGAGATGTGGAACTGGGATGTGCCCACTCAGGAGCACCCCACAGCCCACCCAGGAGCACCCCGGGGCCCCGCCGCCACTCACCAGATGCATGAGCAGGGAGATGGAGTCGCGGTTCCTGGCACGCAGCTTGTCCGTCTCCTGGCCCAGCTGCAGGAGGCTGACGGAGGCCAGCTAAGGGACGGATCCTGATCAGCGCTGGGGACGGCGCCCACCCCGGGAGGGTGCCCACCCCCCCTGCCAGGCACAGCTGTGGCCCCCGGCCGCTCTCACCAGCAGGAACTCCTTGAGGTGGGTCTCGATGTTCTTGTTGTGGACAGTGAAGAGGGCGGCCGACACGTGGATGATGGCCTTGGCCAGGCAGTGGATGTTGTTGTTATAGCCTGGGGACACGGGGAGGTTGGGGACACGGCGAGGTTGGGGACACGGGGAGGCTGGGACACGGGAGGGTGGGGACAGCACAGGGCCTCTGCTGTGCCCACCTCCCTTGGCACCAGCCCCGCCAGTCCTGGGGTACTGCTGGCCCCACCAACGCTCAGCCGTGGCTCCGGGGACATCGGAGGTCCCAGCACGCACAAGGTGTGACACCGGGGAACTGTGGTGTCAGGGGGACGCAGCCAGGACTGGGGACACAGGGACAAAGCTGCCAGGGACACAGCCGAGCCTCACCGTCCACCTCGGTGTTGTAGACGGACGCCGGGTCAGAGGCCAGCAGGGGCAGGGACACGGCCACAAAGACCAGGAGCAGGCAGGCCACCTTGTAGTCCTCCTCCGGGGACGAGCCGTCTGCCGGGGAGGGAGGTGACACTAGACGGTGGTCCAAGAGGGGACCCCGGGGGTCCCAGGAAGGTGACACAGGGTGGGGAAAGGTGAGCGGGGCTGGGGGTCCGTGGCAGGGTCACGGATCTCAAGGACAGCCCCCCGTGGTGGTACCCGTCTTGCTGCCAGCAAGGACGTTCACCAGCGCGGGGTCGATCTCGCAGGGGATCCCCGCGGCGGAGGCCAGCTCGAAGATGCTCAGGGTGACCTGGGGGGGGGACGACAGGGACGTCGCAGGCTCAGGGCTGGGGACACGGGGTGAAACGGGGCGCGGGAGACCACGCAATGCCACACGGTGCCAGGCAATGTCACGCAGTGCCCCGTAGCATCATGCGGTGCCACCCGACACGGTGGGTACGGGACAGCAGCGACCAGCCCTGCCTGGGGACAGCTGTCCCGAGCATGGGAGGTGCCACCCTGTCCCCGTCCCCCTCTGTGCCCACCTGGATGTCGGTGTCGGGGGTGACAACGTCTGTCAGACACTCGATGGGGCCCATCAGGAACGGGCAGTGGTGGGAGAAGACCTGCAGAGAGAAGGTGGATGCTCACAGGGCTCCTGCTGACCCCTCCCTAGGCGGTGGGGCCTGTGGGTGGGGGTCCCATGGGGCAGGAGACCCATGGGGTGGGGGGCACCCACCTCCCGCAGGCCCTGCTGGGCCATGGCGCGGAAGCTCAGGATCTCCCCGATGATGGTCATGCGCTTCAGGACGTTATCGGCCGCTGCGGGAGGAGAGGGGTCAGCGGTGACGTGCGTTTGCACACGCACATGCGTGTGTGTGTGTGTATGCACGCGCGTGTGCCAGCCCCACGCTCCCCCTCCATGTCCCCGCTTCCCCCCAAACTCACAGGTCAGCCGCGGCAGCAGAGCTGCCATCTGCTCGGGCTTGCAGGAGCTGGAGCGCAGCTGGACCAGCGTGTCCATGTTCTCGTTGACCAGCTTCTGCGGGGGACGTGGGGCTGGTGGCAGCGGGGACCGGGGTGTCCCGGCCACTCTGCCCCCCACTCCACACTGACCAGCAAGCCGCCAGCCCCCCCCCGACCGCAGCCCTGGCCCCCAGCCCTACCTTCAGCTCGGTGACCTGGGAGCCCACGTGCCACATGAGGTTGTCGCTGAGGAACTTCATGCCGTACGGCCCGATAAGCTCGGCCAGCGCCCGCATCTCTGCAGGGTGGGGGACAAGGATGGGGACATCAGCGGGGTCAGGGGGGTGACAATCCCCCCTCCCTGCAGCATCCTCCATCCCTTACCTGAGACATCGGAGAACTCGGCGGCGCTGAAAGGGGGCTCGCCCTCCCGGGGCACCGTGGTGAAAGCCTGCAGGGCAGGGGCCAGGACGATGGCCCCGGTGCTGGCCTGCCGCAGCAGGGCCTCCAGGTACCTGTGGACACCGAGCTGCTGCCACCATCCCACGCCGCAACCCACGGCACCGCCACCCACGGCGACCCACAGCACCGCGGGGCCACCTCCCACGAGGGAGGGAGGGAGGACGCCGGTCCCAGCGTGGCACCCACCAGTTGGTGTAGATGGTGGTGAGCGTCTGCTCGCCGGCGGCGTCACGGGGCTGCGTTTGCTGCAGAAGGACGTTGCGGATGATGCGCCCCGTGTCCAAGCCCACGAAATGCCCCAGCGACTGGATGAAGCTCACGTAGGCGCTCAGCCCCACCAGCACCTCCGAGGGCCGGGCCACCTCCTGCGTGGCCTGGCTGTAGCCGGCCATGGCCACGATGGCTCTGTGGGGACAAGAAGGGGCTGTCTGGAAGCTGTGGCCCAGTGTCCCCTCCCCGGCAGCACCCACGGCCCACCCTGGCCCCGCCGTGTCCCACGTCCCTGGCGCGGTCCCTACTTGGTGAAGCGTGTCTCCAGGTGGCTGCTGAGGTACTCGGCCGGCGTCACCGTGTGCTCGAAGACGGTGAAGTTTGGCACGTGGTTGAGGCTCAGGGACAGCTCGGCCAGCGTCAGGTGCAGCTTGTCCATGCTGGGGTGGGGGGGACAGGCGCCGTTAGCCACACCACAGCCCCATGGGGACAACCCCACAGTCGCGCCGTGCCCCCACTTCACACCATGCCCACACCCGAGGTCTGGTGGCCACCGCTCCCCACTAGCCCCCTGCCCACCCTCGCTAGCCACCCGGGCGGCTCTCACTTGGTGGTCAGGGTCCGGTCCTTCCTCTGGCTCTCGGCCCCCGGCTTGTCCCGCTCGGGCTCCCCCTTCTTGGCCGGCTGCTTCAGGGTCTTCTTGTTGCGGGCTTTGCTGACGGTGGAGGCGCAGTGCTTGGGCAGCAGCTGCCAGACATGGGCAGCGCGTTACCATGGGCCACGGCACCAAGGACAGCCCAACCAGGGCATCCAGGACCAGAGGTCACCGTCCCCAGGGTGGAACTGGGGACATGCCCTGCCAGATGTTCCCCCCGTGGCCTCTGCTGTGCCAAGGCTTTGGAGAACATGGAGGCCACGGAGGTCCTGGAGACCTGGAGGTCCCAAGGGACAAAGACACCACAGAGACCTCAGAGGACACGGAGACCCCAAAGACCACGGAGACTCTGGAAGCCACAACGGCCATAGAGGCCACAGAGACCCCAAAGGCCACAAAGACCATGGAAGCCACAGAGCCCATGGAGACCCCAAAGACTACAGAGATCCTGGAGACCCCAAAGACCCCGAAGGCCACAGAGATCCTGAAGGTGATGGAGATCCCAAAAGCCACAGAGACCTCGGAGGCGCGACCCTCACCTGCTCGCTGAGGTTGTGCTGCTCAGCGCAGGCGTCCATGATGCAGGCGCTGGCCTGCCGGGCCATCTCCTCCAGGAACTTGTTGCACATCCCCAGCGCTATGGCCTTCAGGTGGGGGTACTGCGGGGGGAAAGCCACGGCACCGTCACGGCACGTGGCACACGGCAGCGTCTGCGGCGTGCCACCAGCTGCCTCGAGGCCATGAGGCTGCCGTTGTCCCCTACCCACATGTGGTAGGAGCAGCCAGCCACGGTGTCCCTGCATCCCCCATGTCCCCCCGGGTAGCGGAACCCACCTCCTCCGGGCACATGGGGTGGACGCAGTGGGAGAAGTGGCCGCAGAGCAGAGGGAAGGCGATGCTGTAGCGCAGCATCGAGGGCTCTTCCATCGTCGCCAAAAACATCTTCTCCACGGGACGAGGGTAGAAACTGCAGGGGTGGGGGCAGAAGAAGGGGGCAGGGAGGGCAGGAAGGGGATTCGTCTCTCTGGACACGCCGTTCCTGCGCCACACGTGTGTCGTCCCTGTCCCCACGTCCCTGTGTATGTCACCCAACCTCTCCCATGGGTGACACTTCCATCCCTTCCCACACCCGTCACGTTTCCATGCGTGCTGGGGTGCAGGACGTGGCTCAAAGACCCCCAACCATGGTGAACCCCCCCGTGACTGTGGGGAAACTGAGGCAGAGCAGGTTCCTGTACTCACCAGAGGTCGGAGAGGTCGGAGGCCTCGGCCAGCAGCTCCTCCAGGGAGTCGAGCAGTTTGGTGTGGAAGATGATGAGGTTCATGACGCGACCCACGTCCGGGTTGGAGCCCAGTGGCAGCGAGGCCTTGGCCACACTGGTGTAGGCCTGGGGGGACAGCGCGCTCGGGGACAGGGCAGGGGAAGAGGATGAGGACAAGGACAGGGATGGGGACAGTAATAGGGAAGGGGATGGGGACAGGGATGGGGAGAGAGGAAGGAGATTGGCACAGGGATGGGAACAAGGACGGGGATTGGGATGGGGACAGGGACAAGGACAGGGACAGGGATAGGGACAGCACCTGCAGCCGGAACCAGTCCAGGCGCAGCGGTGTGAAATCAAACTGCTCCTTGACATCAGCTGCGGGGAAACAGAACCGTGGGGAGACTTGGCCATGGGGAGAGGGCTGAGGGCAGTGTCAGTCTGGGGGTGCTAATTTGGAGGTACTGGTCCAGGGGGGGCCAGTCTGGGGTGGCAGTGCCCACCCACAGGACCCCCAGGAGCTGCCATCTCCCCACTGTCCCCTCAAGCCCGTGCCTGGGTGCCCAGCGTGGTCCAGGACTGCTGCAGGGCTCCCGGGGAGGGGGTACGTCAGTTCCCAGGGGGGACACGGACCATACCTTCCTTGACGGAGAGAGCCGAGAGGGAGCTGACAAAGGACGACAGGATGATGGACTCCTCCTCGGGGCACACGGAGAGGTTCTGCAGGGCCGGGGATGGGGACAGGATGAGGGACAGCCAGGATAGGGCGCAGGGGACACGGAAAGGCCCAACGGAGGACACAGGTCAGCCCCTGCCAGTGCCCTGCGGTACCTGGATGACTTCGCTGAGCACCAGGGCGTCGAAGCGGGCGAGGTACTGGACGTGGTAGCGTTGCAGCACCCTGACCTGCCGCCGCACCAGGCTCCGCAGCTGCTCCATGAGAAAAAGCAGCTCTGCGATGTAGCTGCCGCCAGAGCCGCCGGTCAGAGCCTGTGCCCGCCAAACCCCGCCGGTACCAGCCGTGCCTACGGCACCCCAGCGTTTCCCCAGGGCAGCCCCCACCGTGAGACCGGCCTGCCCACTGCTGGGGGTGCCCCCCGTGGGCACGGATCCCCCCTGCCCGGCACCGGTGCCCACATGCCATGCCTACCTGTCAGCGAAGTCCTCGGGCGTCTTGGTCTTGGTGACATGCTCAGCGTGCCGCACAAGCCAGCTCACCTCGTCCCGGCAGAAGGAGAGCGCCATGAAGACGAAGAGGGCCTGGGCAGAGCGGGAGTTAGAGGGCACCAGGCACTGCCACCGGGCTGGCACCGATGGCCCAGGGCACTGCCACCACATGGCACCGGGCTGGCACCCCCACCCACAGACCCTCCCTGCACCCATTTCACATCTCCACGCACACGCAGAGCCCCACCACCCAGCCCCTTGCACCCAAACCCTGCACCCACACACCCCCTGCACCCAAAACATGCATCCACACATCCCCTGCACCCCAAATCCTGCACCCACGCACCCCCTGCACCCTGAATCCTGCCCCTTGCCCCCGTGCTCACCTTGGGTCCCAGCAGCCCGGGCTGATCCTCCAGCAGCGCCTCCAGCTCCCGCACGGCCCCGCGCAGGTACGCCCGCCGGCCCCGGTGCAGGGAGCCGCTGCCGGGGGGGGGGACGGTCACGGTGAGGGTCGGGGTCAGGGCCACCCAACCAACCCCCCCAGTCACTCCACTCACCCAGTGGGGACATCACAGGCACCACGTGGCAAAGGTGGGGGCTGTGGCACAGGGCCAGTGCGGACCCGATCGGGGCACCCCAGCCACCCCCCAGGGTGCTGGCACCCCCAGGAGACTCTGGGACCCCCCCAGCTCTCTGGGACTCATGGGACCCCCAGGATCCTCCAATCCTTTGGGATGCCCTGAGACCTCCCGGCTCCCCAGGACCCCTGGGACCCTCCCCAGTCCCCCCAGACCTGCTGTCCCCCCTCCAAGTCCCCAACCTGTGAGCCACGGCGTGTTCCTTGCACTCCTTGAGATCGGCCACTCGCTTCCCGTAGCTGCGAGAGAGTCACGGCCGCGCGGTGCCAGGCACGGCACTCAGCACGGCACCCAGGAGAGCCCCTGGCACCCCACAGAGCCCCTGGCACAGCCCCCAGCCCCTGGCACCCAGCACAACTTCCTGGCACCCTGCGAAGTCTCCTGGCACCCGGCGCAGCCCCTGGCACCCAACAGAGTTGTTGGCAGAACCCCCAGCCCCTGGCATCCACCGCGGCATCCCCCTGGCACCCTCCACGGCCCCGGCGCTGGCACGGCCGTTACCCTTTGAGGCTGCTGAACAGTTCCTCGGTGACCTTGTGGACCTGGAGGGCCTCGTCGCGGAGGAGAGTGATGTAGAGCGAGCCCTGCAGTGCCAGCCGCCACAGCTCCAGGCACTGTGGGGACGAGGCCAGCGCCCCCGGGCACACCAGGAACCCCACTGCGGGCACAACCATCAGGCAGGCAGGGGCTGCCCGCGCTGCCGGCCCCGCAGCAGGCACGGGGATGGCCCCAAACCGGGAGCCAGGCTGCCCGCGTGGGGCTGGGGACCCGCAAGCACCGCAAGGACTCACTGAGGATCCAGCGCTCCATCACCTCCAGGGACAGGTACTCACAGGCCATCTGGGGACACAGGTGTCACCGTGTCACCGCCCTCAGCCCTCTCGAAGCCTCCTCCCGGGACCCGTCCCGGTCCCTGCGGTGCGGTGGCACTCACGGTGTCGGAGCTGGCGGGGCTGAGCATGGTGCCGGCGGTGCTGAGCAGGCTGAGGAGCTGGTCGCTGCGCCACTGCTCGGCCCCCTGGTTCCTCCGGGCGAAGAGGAAATAGAGGGACAGGAGGGCGCTGGTGACAGCCTGGGGGACAGGGGGACATCAAGGGGTGGCTGTGGGGTGGATCGGGGCAGGATGCAGCCCTGCTGGCTCACAGGACCCTCAGGAGCTCCCATCCCACCTTGGTGTGCGGCCCAAATTCCTCCGTCAGCTTCTTGAGGGGGTGGTCATACTCCAGCACCATCTGTCCCAGGCGGGTGAAGCTGGGGTCACTGCGGGGACGGTGGCATGGGGGTCAGGGATGGTCCTCAGGGCCAGCCCCAGTGGGGACAGTCCGCGGGGACAGCCTCGGTGAGGCCATCCGACCCACCTGGTGCCGTGGCTCATCTCGTGGGCGCAGTGGTACATGCCGATGAGCAGCCGGCGGTCCTCAGTGCGGGCCAGCAGCAGGACGAGGGACACGTAGGTGACAACCAGGTCCAGGTAGCTCTTGGTGAAGTCGTAGTTGACGTGCTGGGGAGGGGACAGCTGTGAGCACATGGGCACAGCCGTGACACCCTCAAAATACCCCCCGGGGCACCCCCCACTCACGATGTCAAAGAAGCACTGGCTAGCGTCGATGGTGTTCAACAACTCGTAGACGTGGTCCTGGCAGGGAGGGGACAAGGGGCTGTGTCACTGCTGTCCCCGCCAAGGTCTGAAATGCCACCGCTGCCCCCCAGCACCCTGCTCTGCCCCCCGCCACACGCCCCAGCTCACCCTGAACTCCAGGACATCCAGGAAGGACTGGTAGAAGGGTCCCAGCGCCCGGGCGATGTCCCCCTTGTCCTTGTGCACTGGTCCCAAGTGTTGCTGCAAAGGGACAAAGGGGACACTCAGGGTGGGGTGTCACGGGGGGGACACCCAGGCTGGGGTGACATGGGAGCAAGGAGTGGCAGGATGACCAAGGGAGAGGGATGGAGGGGAAGCCAGGTGGTGGTGACACAAGGTGAGGTGACACGGACCAGGGTGACACGTGGGGGACAGTGTGGACACCGGATGGTGGGACAACGCAGGGTGGGGATGGTGAGGACACTGGAGGTGGGGTGACACAGGGTTGGGGACAGAGCTGACGTCCAGGTAGGGCTGACATGGGATGGGGAGGCACAGGGGGTTGGGGACAGAGGGGACACCCCGGTCCTTCACCGTGCTGCTCCGCACGTCCAAGTGAGGAAATTTCTTGTTGATGAACTTGACGGAGGACTCCATGGCCTTGTCACTGAGGAAGGGTGGCCGCGTCTTGGGGTCGGAGCAGGTCTGCGGGGATCCCCTCAGCGTCAGACCCCCCCAAAAATCCCCTCTTGGGCTCAACCCCCCCATCAGAACCCACCTCGTGATCCCACCACCCCATTTCTTCACAACCCTCGTTCCAGGAAGAACCCAGGCTCTTCCCCAGTAGACGGGGTGGGGTACCCCAATGTCCTGTACCCCAACCCGTCCCCCTCAGGGGTCCCAGGCACCCAGCCCCACCCCCACCCCGCACCCACCTTCTTGATGTTGTAGATGCGGACGAGGACACCCCGTCCCCGGTCATTGAGGATCGTCAGCTTCTCGGCGAACTTGTTCTGGTAGACGGAGGGCAGCGACATGGCAGCGATGTGGTCAGGAGGGGGCCACCCTGTGTCCCCCACAGTCCCCGATCGGGCCCCAATACCCAACTTCCCCTTCCTGGGCTTCCTGGGCTGGGCCCTGAGCTGGGGCCACCGCCACGTGACATCGCTGCCACCACCCCGTGACACCGCCAGCGCCTGACGCCATGGCTGTGTGACATCACGGCCATGTAGGTCTGGCCGTGGCCGTGCCATGCTGGCCGTGGCCCGATGATGACATCATCCATGGCCTGATGACACCGTCCATGGCCATATGACACCAGCTGTGGCAGGTGACACCGTCACAGCCGGGTTTGTGCTGGCTACAGCCATATAGCACCAGTCCCAGCCGTGTTACATTCACCAGGACCATATAGCGCCGGGTGTCACCACGTGACGCTGGCCGCAGCCAGGTAACATATGGCACCAGCCACGGCCCTACACCAGCACCCAGGACCCTACACCGCCAACCGCGACCCATATAACAGCACCCAGGTCCGTATAACACCATGCAAGGCCCTATAACAGCACCCAGGGTCCATACAAGACAATCCAGGCCCATATACCACCACCGGGGCCCATATACAACTTCCTAGGCCCGTGTAACGTGGCTCAGAGCCCATATAACACAACCCAGGCCCATATAGCACTGCCCAGGGCCCATATAGCACAGCCCACGGCCCATATAGGACAGCCCAGGGCTCATATAGCACTGCTCAGGGTCCATATAGCACTGCTCAGGGTCCATATAGCACAGCCCAGGGCCCATATAGCACTGCTCAGGGTCCATATAGCACAGCCCAGGGCCCATATAGCACTGCCCAGGGCTCATATAGCACAGCCCAGGGCTCATATAGCACTGCCCAGGGCTCATATAGCACTGCTCAGGGCTCATATAGGACAGCCCAGGGCCCATATAGCACAGCCCAGGGCCCATATAGCACTGCCCAGGGCTCATATAGCACAGCCCAGGGCTCATATAGCACAGCCCAGGGCCCATATAGGACAGCCCAGGGCCGATATAGCACAGCCCAGGGCTCATATAACACAACCCAGGGCTCACATAGCACTGCTCAGGGTCCATATAGCACAGCCCAGGGCCCATATAGCACTGCCCAGCGCCCATATAACATCACCTGGGTTCACGTAGCACCACCCATGGCCCACATAACATTGTTTGCGCCCATATAGCGCAGCCCGCGGTCCATATAGCACAACCCAGGGCTCATATAACATTGTCTGGGCTCATATAGCACTACCTGGGGCTCCTATAGCACCGCTCAGGGCCCATATAACATTGTCTGGGCTCATATAACACCTCCTGGGGCCCGTGTAACGCTGCTTGGGCTCCCAGAGCACCGCCCGGGCCTACCCAGCCGCGCTACGGGCGCCCCGCGGCGGCCGGCCGGCAGGCCCCGTTGCCATGGCGACAGCGGAGCGCGGCGGGCCCCCCCCGCAGGCTTCACCGGAAGCTAGGCCCCGTTGCCGTGGCGACGCGGCGCCGCGCGAGGCCCGTTGGGAGTCTGTTGCGCCGAGCGGCCGGGCAGGGCCCGGGCCTGTGCCCAGCCATGGACCCCGAGGCGCTCGTCCAGTGTCCCTACGACAAGAGTCACCAGGTCCGGGTGTCCCGGCTGCCCTACCACCTCGTCAAGTGCCAGCGGGTGAGCGGGGACCGGGATTGGGGCCTGCTGGGGGCCGGGGCCTGCTGGGGGCCGGGGCCTGGGGCCTGCTGGGGGTCGGGGCCTCCTGGAGGCCGGGGCCTGCTGGGGGCCGGAGTTGGGGCTTACGGGGAGCCAGGGCTGAGGCTTGCAGGTGGTGGAGGCCTGCTGGGGGCCAGGGGTCAGCCAGGGCTGAGGCAGAGGCCCCCCCAGCCCCCAACCCAGCGCCTCTCGCCTCTCCTCGGCCCCCCCCCAGAACAACCCACGGGTGGCCCGCACGCTTGCCACCTGCCCCTTCAACGCCAGGCATAGGGTGCCCCAGGCCGAGCTGCGGAGCCACGTCATCTCCTGTCCCGACAAGCGCCAGCCCGACCTCCCCCACGGTACAGCGTGGCCCTGCCACTCCCCGCCACCCCGGCGGCCATGCTCACCTGTGTCCCCCCTGCAACTGTCCCCTCTGTTCCCGCAGAGATGGGTGCACCCCTCAACAATGGGCTGAAGCAACCAGAGGTCCCCACGGCCTGGCAGGGCCCCCCGTGTCAGGAGGACTGGGAGGCTGGTGAGTGTCCCTGGGGTGCCAAGCAGTGGTCCCCACCACAGTGTCACCCCAAAGCTGGCACATCCCTGTCCCCTCACTCTTTGCAGAGCTGGAGGACCTTGAGGACCCCCCGCCGTTCATCCTCCACGTCAGGACGAATGACCTGCTCCTCCCGTGCGACAGGTAGGAACCCGCAGGGCCGGGGACGCCCCCTCCCTGGGTGCCCACAGATGGATGGGCCCCCCCCTCCCCCTCAGGGTGCTGCCCACACTGACACCCCTGATCCTCTCTCGCCCCCCCAGCTCTGCCCCAGCAGCACCCACAAGCCATAGCGGAAGCAAGGGGGCCACAGGACACCCCGCGGTGGGTGCACGGTGGCAGGCACAGGAGGGACCGCGGACGGTGGCGGCAGGACCGGGGCGGTGCCCGTCTCTCCCCCAGACCCAGGGGGATCGTGGTCCCGGGGGGGGTGGTGACCCCTCGGGTGCTGCTGTGGGGGGTGATTGTACCCACGGGTTTTAAATGCATGTTGGAAATACGCTGCCTGCGAGTGTGTGTGGTGTCCCGTCACGGAGTGGGGGGAACACGGGGGGGGACACCCTGTGGGGTGGGGACCGGGCCACCCCCACGGGACAGAGGCTGGGGATACCCACGGGATGGGGACGGGGACACCCCAGGGTTGGGGACCCAGGGGACCCCGGCGTGGGTCCAGGGGCTCCCAGCGTGCTCTGCGCTGGCCCCACCCCTCGGGACAGATGGGAGGGGGTGGGGCCTGGTGCCCCACTCGGGGTGGGGGTGGGGGCTGCAACCCCATGGGGGGTGCGGGGGGCAACAGCTCCAGTGCACGGCGGGACCTCGGCCCCCGGCCTGTCCGTGTCCCCATAACCCCTGTGTCCCTGTCACCTCCCCAATGTGTCTTCACCCCCCCAGTGCGTCCCCATAACCCGTGTGTTCCTGTCACCCCCCAAATGTGTACTCAGCCCCCCCCAGTGCGTCCCCATAACCCCTGTGTCCCTGTCACCCCCCCCAGTGCGTCCTTACCCCCCCCAGTGTGTCCCCATAACCCCTGTGTCCCTGTCACCCTCCCAGTTTATCCCTGCCCCTCACCCATGTCCCTGTATCCCCCCCAGTGTGTCCCTGTCACCCCCTGGGCAGCCCATGTCCCTGTCACCCCCCCAGCACCCCCTCGCCCCCCCAGCGCCCCCCTCACGCCGTCCCCAACCACCCCTAAACTCGGGCTCTGACGTGAACAGCGATGAAGAGGACGACCGTGACCGAACCGGCTCAAGGTGACCCCAAACCCTCCCCAGTCCCGGTGCCTGGGGGGCTCCTGTGTCCCCCCCAGGACACCAGATCCCCCCCTGTCCCTGTCCCTCCCCCACCACACCAGGCATTTCCAGGCGGGCGCTGCCCAGATTTTGGGCTGGGGGGGGACTATTTTAGTGCCTCTTGCGCAACGTGGGCGCCTCCTGCTCAGGCCGTGTCCCAGGGCCGTGGGTTCCCCGCCCGGGGGGGGCAGCCGGGGAAGCCTCATTAACCCCCCACCCCGTGCATTCCTCCAAAAAATGTGTCACGCTGTCCCCGTCCCCCCCCTGCCAGCCTGGCGGTGACACACACCCGTCACACCCAGACTGCCCTCAACCCCAGGAACGGGGGGGATCCCCCAATCCTTCCCCCCCTGCACACCCCCCCTAATTCCTTCTCCCTTTCTCCTTCCAGCCAGATGTCTCCGGGTGCGGGGGGACCCCACGGAGCCCCCGCCGCGCCGGGAGATGAGGAGGCCGACGGATTTGGGGCGGTACGTGTGGAAACGGGAACGCGTGTGTCACGCCGGGCTCCCTGCCCGCCCCGTCGCCGCCGTTCGCTCCCCAGCCTCTTCCAACACCCCGTCATCCAAGGCAGGCGGCGGGGACCCCGCGGGGCTGAGTTTGGGGGGGGGAAAACCTCCTCTTTTTGATTTTTTTTTTTAAAAAAACCCCTTTTCCAGCGGTTCACGGGGAGGTCAGATATATATCTTTCCCCGTCCGGCGGCGGGGAGGGGGGGGGAGCGCGCAGGCGGGGTTGTGTCGGTCCCTCCTGGCCGGGCAGAGGAGGAGTGATCTGGTGTTGCAATTAATTCCTCCCTCGCCAGCGCCAGAATTGCAGCTGCAGAGCGGTTTTTATGCGACTAATAACTCCCGTTAACGTACATCTGGCAGGAGCCGCACATCCTGGGCTCGGCCCATCTGGGAGACGCTTTTCCTCCCTCCATCTCCAATCCGGAGGCCGAACACGAATCGTCTAGCGGCGACCGCTCCTTCCTCGGGCTTTAACCTGCCAAGCGCTAACCTTCGCCCGAGGCTGCCTTTTTTTTTTTTTTCTTTCTTTTTTTTTTTCCTCCTAGACATGTTTTAAACCCGTTTATTACATTTACGGAGGGGGATTTTATCCCCCCGTAGCTCGATGCGGAGAATCGGGATTTCTCTCCAGCGCATCCTCCCCGGCCTCAAATCCCCGTCCCCGCGTGGAGCCCGTTCTTCCGCTGCGGTGCCGGCGTCCCCTCCGACGTTTTTTCCCCCGCGCGCTGCCCTGCCCGTTGCTGCCTGCCCTTGCCTGCAGGTGGAAAGCCATCCGAATCCCTTCCTGCTCCGTAAGGGTTAAGGAGGAATTTCTCCGGCTTTGTTGCTTCGCTTTATTTTAAAGCGTCTGACTGCTTCGGCTTTGCCTGACATCTCTCCCCTGTGGTTTCCAGAGCAGTTTCATGTGTGCTTCGAACCGTGCCAACAACGGCCTTGCAACACTTGCCGGGAGTTTTTCCTCGGAGGGTGGATCCGGCCGGGTAGGTTGGAGGGCTGGCTCTTCATCCCTGAGCCGGATGGGAAACGACAGGCGTTTCCCCCCCCACACTTTTTTTTTTTTTTTTTTTTTCCACCTATTTTGCTGTTATTTTTCTCTCCTCGAGAGCAACGGCAGATCCCGGAGAGCTGGAGCCGTCGGGTTTTCCCACTCGACGGGGACGTGAGGAGATGAGGAGGGAGAGTCGGGGGCGGTTTTTTATTTTGGTGGCGGTGCCGATACGTGCCGTGGCACCGCTGTGTTTCGGCGACGGCGGCTCCTGCCTCCCACCCTGCTCCAGGAGCTTCTCCGCGCTACGTTTTTGGGGAGATTTTACACCTTTTTGGCCTTGCCCCACGCGCTTAAACCATTTCTCCCCATTCTGTTCCACGCAGCGATGAAACGCCCCGTGTGCGCCCACCTTTACACGGCTCCCAAAGCCCCAGGGACTGAAACCCCCCCCCGTACCGGCAAAAAAAAAACCCCTATTTACTGTCAAATTATGTCTGAAAGTGGCAGGAAAAGGAAGAGGGCAGGAACCAGCGAGCGTCTGGCAAATGGCAGCACCAAAGCCCCGGCTCAACGGGTGCTTTGAAGTCACCGGGGTGGGAGCCGCAGCCGGGGAGGGGGGATGCCCTGGCGGGAATCGCTCCCGGTGAAACCATTTTGGGGCGGTTTTACACCTTTTATTTTTTTTTTTTTTTTTTCCTTTTTTTATCTCCGCAGCTCATTGGGATTCCTCCCTCCCGCTGAGGTTTGGATCTCGATACCGGCTCGGGGATGGATCCTGCCCCGGAGCGGGCATCTCCACCGGCGGCCGGGCTCCGCAGGGCGAGCGGGACTCGTTACGGCAGGAAAATAGGTGGAAAAACAACAACTGCCCAGAAACGGCGGGGCCGGGTGAAGGGCTGAGCAGTGGCCGGCCCCCACGTCGTCGCACGAGCACTAAAATTGTCGTTTCTGGCCTCAAATCACACCCTGTGATTGATTCTGGGTTATCACAGCCACGTTTTGGGGTGGTTTACTCAATATCGGGGCGCTGAAAAGGGTCAAAAAGGGGGTGGGAGCTCAGGGAGGGGGGGTGTCCCCCCACGCTGCCTCGGAGCAGGGGGCGACTGGGCAGAAATGGGAGGGGGGGGGGAATGGTCCCTGGGCCCCCAGCCAGCCCCCACCCGCACCCCTGTGTGTGCGTGAGCGCACACGCGTGTGGCAGGTGTGCACGTGTATAAGGAGGGGTGTGCACGACACACGCGTGCCGTGGGTCCCCGTGTTCCTTTCCCCATGTTCCTGTCCCTGCGTTCCCCACGGGCTCTGCCCGGCAACGCGCACACGCTTACGCACACTTACACACGCTTACGCACGCGTGTGTGCACAACCAGCCTCAGCCCTGCAGCGTCCACGGCGGCCCCAGGGCCGGCTGTGCCACAAGAACACGCGTGTGTCGGCCGCGGCAGTGCCACCTCTGCTCCCCGCCCGTGTCGTGTGTCCCCCCCCGTGTCCCGTTCCCCCCCCGTACCCCCCCCCGGCGCAGGGGCCCCCCGGGGCTGGCCGGGTGCCCGGCTCCCCAACGCCTGCAGCCTCCAGCGCCTTTTTGGGAAGCAGCCGGCGCGTGGGGCCGCATCCGCGCCCGTCCCCGGGCTCCGCGCCAACCCCGAGGCGTCACGCCAGCGCCCGCGCCCCCCGCTCAGGGAAACTGAGGCCGGGCACCCACCGGGCCACCCGGGGTGTCCCACCCACGCCCCCCCCACCTTTCCCCCCCCCCCCCCCCCCACCAGGCTGCCCCGGTGTCACCAGCACCCACCTCCCGCACCCATTGGGGTGGCCCGGTGTCACCCTCTGTCCCCCCCCAACCCATGGGGGTGGCCACCCCCGCAGCCCCAGGCGCTGCCCCAGCCGGGGGGGGCCGGGGGGGTGACGTGGCCCCGTCGCCGGCCCAGGCTATATAGGGGCTGGCGGTGGCGGTGAGTCAGGCCTGGGGCCCCCCCCGGCACCCCCCCGGTGACTCAGGGACGCTCCCCGGCACCGGCGCTGGCCATACTTAGCCGGGAGCACCAGAACCCTGACCCCGGTGTCGGCACCCCCCCACCCGGGGTGGGGCCGTGGGAGTGGGGGGAGCCGTGGGGTGTCCCTGGGTTGGAGACCGCTGGGTGGGGGTGGGGGGTGACACTCGTGGGGTGTCCCAGGGGTGGAGATCATGGGGATGGCACCCGTGGGAATAAGGGGGCTGGGGAACGACACAGAGCGTGGGGGAAACTGAGGCACGAGTGGGGCAGCCTGTGGCCACGGGGACGGGACGTGGGGTGAGTGTGCGCAAGGGGACGGGGCCAGGACACACGCGCGTGCCCCGACGCCGTCCCCACGCGCGTGTGTGCATGAGGGGACGGCGTCGGGGCACGCGCGTGTGTGCGCACGAGGGGACGGTGTCAGGCCACGCGCGTGTGCACGAGGGGACGGTGTAATGCCACACGCTTGTGCGTGAGGGTGGTGCCCGCACAGGGCCAGGCGTGCGAGGCCGTGCAAGGGCAGGAAGGGCCCCGGCGCCAGCTCATTGTTTGCCGCCCGCCCATCACTTCCCCCCCCCAACCCCCCCTCCCCGGCCACGGAAACGTCCCCATTGTCCCCACGGGCACCGTACCCACGGGGGGCACAAGCACCCCTGTACCCACACCCGTGTGCAAACTCCCACCCACCCACCCTGTGGGGGAGCACCCATCACAGGGGTGTCCGGGCCTGGGTGGGGGGGGAGTGCAAGGGCCTGGGACCCCCCCCCAAGCCCCCCGAGCCCCCCGGCCCAGCTGCGGCGGGCGCCATTGCATCAGCGGCGCAGGAATGCGGCCGGCCCCACGGCAGGCGTGCGAGGCCCCCGGCCCCCCGCGCACGCCCCCCCCGGCCCCTCGCACGCCCGGGCACCCGCCTCGCACGGGGAGGGGGTGGGAGGACGGTGAGGAGGGGGATCCCACCCGGGACGGGGGGTCCCACCCTTTGCACGAGCACATGGAGGGCCGGGCAGCGTTTGCACGCGTGGAGGGACGCAGCGAGCAGGAAGCGTTTGCACGCCCGGGGTGGAGGGAGAGGTTGAGCGTGTGCTAGTTGCACGCTCGCATGCTAGGAGATGGTGGAGGTGCAGCGTGTGCACGCTTTGGGGGGGGGGGGGAGAGCTGAGCGTGCACCGTTTGCACGCTCGTGTGGAACGAAAGCCTCTGCGCGCACCATTTGCACGCTCACGTGGAGAGAGGAAAGGTGCTGCGGGGAGCACGTGGGGGGCACCACCACCTCTCGCACACCCTCGCACGTGGGCTCCGTGCTGGATCCCGGGGTGTTGGTGTGCCCCCCCCACCCGTGTCCCCCCCGTCCCCCCCGCGCAGCCGCGTGGGAACAGCTCCAGCTCCAGCGCCGTTTCCGTCGTTTCCTTCCAGGAAGCGGCAGCCGGATCCGGCCCCCCCCCCATGTCCCCTTCCTCCCTGCCGTGTCCCCTTCCTCCCCCCCATGTCCCCTTCCCCCCCGCCACCGTCCCCAGCCCTGCGACCCCCCCCAACCTCACCCCACTCATGTCCCCCGTGTCCCCACCGCTCCTCCCCAGTGTTCTGTTCCCCCCTATCTCCCCCGGTGTCCCACTGGTGTCCTGTGTCCCCTGGTGTCCCGTGTCCCCACATGTACCCCCATGTCCTCCTGTGCCTGTCCCACCCAGGTCCCCCCACGGCTCCTCCTGTGTCCCTTTGTCCCCTCAGTGTCCCAGTACCCTCAGTACCCCCAGTGTCCCAGCGTGCCCTGCTGTCCTGTCCCCCCACCGTGTCCCCCATGTCCTGCGTCCCCTCATCCCCCCGTTGTCCCGGTACCCCCCAGTGTCCTGCCCACCATGTCCCTGGGGTCTCACCCCTTCTGTCCCAGTCCCCTCACTGGTGTCCTGTGTCCCCTTGTCCCCCCCAGCGTCCCATTGCCACCTGGGCCCCATCTCCCCTGGTCACTTGGTGTCCCCACAGCGTCCCAATCCCCCCCCCGGTGTGTCCCCAGTGTCCCTGTTCCTGATGTCACCGTCCGTCCCAGTGTCCCAGTCCTCCTCGTGTGTCCTGGTCGCCAGTGTCCCTGTTCCCAGTGTCCTGGTCCCCTTGAGCATCCCAGTCCCCAGTGCCCCATTCCCGGTGTTCTGGTCTCACCAGTGTCCCCCCAGTGTCCCAGTTCCCCTTGGGTGTCCTGATGCCCGGTGTCCCTGTTCCCAGTGTCCTGGTGCCCCTTGAGTGATCTGATCCCCAGTATCCAGTGTCCTGGGGTCCCTCGGGTGTCCCTGTCCCCAGTGTCCCGGTGCCCTCGGGGTGTCCTGGTGCCCCCATCCCTGATGTTCTGGTGCCTCGGGGTGTCCCAGTGTTCCCTGGGTGTCCCAGTCCCTGATGTCCCGGTGCCCCTGGGGTGTCCTGGTGCCCCTGAGTGTCCCCATCCCTGATGTCCTGGTGCCCCCGGAGTGTCCTGGTGCCCCCAAGTGTCCCCATCCCTGATGTCCTGGTGCCCCCGGGGTGTCCCAGTCCCCCCTGGGTGTCCCAGTCCCTGATGTCGTGGTGCCCCGGGGTGTCCCAGTGTCCCCCGGGTGTCCCCATCCCCGATGTCCCAGTGTCCCCCGGGATGTCCCAGTGTCCCCCGGGTGTCCCCATTCCCGATGTCCCAGTCCCCACCGGGGTGTCCCGGTGCCCCCCCAGGTGTCCCACCCCCCCGACACCCCTCTCCCCCCGGGATGTCCCGCCGCCCCGTGCCCCCCGGTTCCCCCCTGCCCGGCCCGGTGCGGTGCCGGTGCCGGTGCCCGGCGGGGCTCTGGCTCCTCCCCGGTGAGTCACGGCGGGGCGGGGCGGACCGGGCCCCCCCCGGGCACTTTCCGAGGGGACTCGGGAGCGGGAGGCAGCGCCGAGCCCGGCCAGCCCCGCTCCGCCATGGCCCCGGCCCCCCCGCGCCGCCCCCGGCCCCGGCCCCGGGCGCTGCCGCCGCTGCTGCCGCTGCTGCCGCTGCTGCCGCTGCTGCTGCCGCCGCTGCCCGCCGCTGCCTTCAACCTGGAGGCGTCGCGGCCCGTCGCCTTCCGCGGGGCCCCCGGGTCCCTCTTCGGCTTCGCGTTGGACTTTTACCTGCCCCAACCCCGCAGGTACCGGGAACGGCACCGGGAACTGCACCGGGAACTGCACCGGGAACGGCACCGGCTCAGGAGCGGCACCGGGATGGGACGGGGAGGGAGCGGGAGCCGCACCGGGACGGGTTCGGGGCACCGGGAATGGCCCCGGGAACTGGGCAGGGGAACGGGAACCGGCCCCCGGGCACCGGGTGGGGACGGGGAGCGGGAGCGGCTACCGGGAACGGGACGGAGCCCGGGCAGGAGGGAGCGGGACGGGGAGCGGGGAGCGGGCGGGACCGGGACCGGCCCGGCGGGATGGGGAGCGGCCCCGGGAGCGGGGCGGGGGCGGAGAACGGGGCGGTGGGGAACGAGAACCGGGAACGGGGCGGGGGAACGGGAACGGGGCACCGGAGAGCGGGAACTGGGAACCGGGAATGGGAAACGGGAACCGGGAACAGGGACCGGACGGGGGTAACGGGAACTGGGACCGGGGCGGGAACCGGGAACGGGGCGGTCCCGGAGATCGGGATGGGGTAACGGGAACCGGGAACGGTCCGGCCCCGGAGGTCTCCGGCGGGGCTGAGGACACCGGGCGGGGGCTGAGCCTTGTTCCCGGCTCCGGTCGCCCCCCCCCCTCCCCGGCTCCGGCCCCCGCCGGGGGTCCCGGGGCCCCGTAGCCCCCGGCCGGAGCGTTTCCTGTAACCGGAGCCGGGAGCTTCCCCCGGGGGGCGGTGGGGGCTCGGGGGGGACCCAAGCGTCCGGGCACGGTCCTGTGTCGTGTGTGTGTCCCGTCCCGTGTGTCACCCCCCCCCGCCCACGCGTGACCCGCACCCTGGGGGGACACCCAGGCGTCTAGGGGCAAACTGGGGGGCACCCTCCCGTGTGTTCCCCCCCCCACCCAGGAGCTCCCCCCCTCCCCACGGTCGTGGGTGGTTTCCATGCTTCCTCTCCCACGGAGCCGGAAGGGGTCACCCAGGCCCGGCCCTGTGGGCTGAGTCAGAGGAGCCCGTGGGACCCAGGCTGGGGGGGGGGGGCGGTGACAAAGGTGTGCCCCCCCCCCCCCAACCTCCAGGATCCCCCCCCCCCCCGCCACGCCGGAGCTGCTGGGTCCCCTCCATCCTCTGCGAGCCCCTGGGTGCCCTGTGGGTGATGGTCACTGTGTCCCCACGGGGACAGCTGTGTCCCCCCACCCCCCCTGAGCATCCCACTCACCCCCCCACCCCACCCCCCAGTGTCAGCATCCTGGTGGGTGCCCCCAAGGCCAACACGAGCCAACCCAATGTCACCCAGGGGGGGGCCGTCTATCACTGCCCCTGGCCCCCCAGCGACGACTGCACTCCCATCGACTTCGATCACATTGGTACGGGGACGGGGACACGGGTGGGGACGGGACCCCCCCACCCCGGGTATGGGAATATGGGTGGGGGACAGGGATAGTGATACGGGTGGGAATGGGCCCCCCCCCGGGCATGGGGACAGGGATGGGGACACGGGTGGAGACGGGAACATGGGTGGGGATGGGACCCCCCCAGGCATGGGAACGGGGAGGGGACAGGTAGGGACGAGACCCCCAGGACATGGGGACAGGGATGGGCATGGCCGGGGACAAGGACACGTGTCCCCAGCACCCATGGGACCTAGTAGCCCCCCCCCCCCCCCCAGGCCCCTCCAACAGCCCCCCCAGCCCAGCCCCACGTCACCTCCCCCCCGTGGCCTTGGCACCGCAACCGGGCTCTTGTCCTGCCTGGTTAATGATAAACCCGGAGGGTGGGGGGGTCCCATGGGTGCTGTGGCAGTGGGTGCCAGCCTGACCCCTGCTCACTGCCCCCCCCCCCCCCCCAGGGACCCGCACCCACGACTTCGGGGGCAACAGCACGGAGACCCCCGACCCCGTCGAGTTCAAGTCCCTGCAGTGGTTCGGGGCCACCGTGCGGGCGCACAACGCCTCCATCCTGGTACGGGGGGCACGGGGGGGGGGGGCATGGGGCAGGGGGGAGCAGGGGGCAGGGGTCCGTCGGTGCTGACACCCCCCCCCCCCGTCCGCCCCTCCCCGCCAGGCCTGCGCCCCACTGTACAGCTGGAGCCCCCCCAAGGAGGAGGGGGGGGGCCGGGAGCCGGTGGGCACCTGCTTCCTCTCCATCGGCAACTTCTCCAAGTTCGTGGAGTACGCGCCCTGCCGCTCAGGTGGGACCCCCCCGCTCCCCCCCCCCCCCCACCCCCAAGACCCCCGGGCAGTCTCCAGGCACCCCCAGCCTGGCACCTATGGGTGGCACCCCTGGGCATCCCCCCCTCCACCTCGTGGGTGACACCCCCCTGCCTGGCACCCCTGGGTCCCTGGGCATCACCCCCCCCCCCCCATGCCCAGCACCCCCAGGGTGACCCCCCCCACCCCAGACCCCCCCCCCCCCGACATCCCCCGTGCCTGGCGCCTCTGGGGTGTCACCCCCATGGCCCCCGGGCTGGCACCCATGGGACCCCGGGCACCTCCAGCCCAGCACCCTGGGGGGTGACACCCCCATAGCCCTCCACCCAGCAGCTGTGGGACCCCAGCCCCCCCCCTCTGACCCCCCCCCCCCCAACCGCTGCCCCCCCTCTCTCCCCACAGACCTGAACTCTGCGGCCGGGCAGGGCTACTGCCAGGGGGGCTTCAGCGCCGAGTTCACCCAGGTGGGGACGTGGGGGGGCACGGGGGGTATACGGGGACATGGGGGGGGGGGGCGAGGGTTGGGGGGCATGAGGGGGGCAGGGGTACATGGGGGTGATGGGGCGTGGGGGGTATCGGGTGTCACGGGGGGGGGGTATGTGGGGGTCTGGGGGCACGTAGGGGACCCCAGGCTGAGGGCCCCCCGTCTTCCTACAGACAGGACGGGTGCTCCTGGGGGGGCCCGGCAGCTACTTCTGGCAAGGTGAGACCCCAGCCCCTGCCTGGCCCTGCCTGCCCCTGCCTGGCCCTAAACACCCCTGCCTGCCCCTGCCTGGCCCTAAACACCCCTGATTGTCCCTAAACTCCCCTGCCTGCCCCTGCCTTCCTCCTAGACACCCCTGCCTGCCCCTGCCTGTCCCTAGACACCCCTGCCTGGCCCTAAACACCCCTGATTGTCCCTAAACTCCCCTGCCTGCCCCCAAGTACCCCTGCCTGCCCCCCTGCCTGCCCCCCTGCCCGCCCCTGCCCGCCATCCGGCGCGGCGGGCAGCACCCCTGGGTGCTGAGGGGCCGCCCGCGCCCCCAGGGCAGGTGATGTCGGCGACGCAGGAGCAGATCGCGGCCTCCAGCTACCCCGAGTACTTCATCCAGGAGGTGGCCGGGCAGCTCCAGACGCGGCAGGCGGCCCCCACCTACGATGACAGCTACATGGGTCTGCGTGGGGACGTGGGGGCGTGGGGACATGGGGCGTGGGGACATGGGGACGTGGGGAGATGGGGACGTGGGGACGTGGGGAGATGGGGACGTGGGGAGATGGGGACGTGGGGCATGGGGAGATGGGGACGTGGGGAGATGGGGACGTGGGGCATGGGGAGATGGGGAGATGGGGACGTGGGGAGATGGGGACATGGGGCGTGGGGAGATGGGGACGTGGGGAGATGGGGACGTGGGGCATGGGGCGTGGGGAGATGGGGACGTGGGGAGATGGGGACGTGGGGAGATGGGGACGTGGGGAAATGGGGACGTGGGGAGATGGGGGCATGGGGACATGGGGACACAGGGCCATGGGGACACAGGGCACATGGGGAGATGGGGGCATGGGGAGATGGGGACACAGGGCGCATGGGGAGATGGGGACACAGGGGGCATGGGGACATGGGACATGGGGAGATGGGGACACAGGGAGATGGGGGCATGGGGCATGGGGACACAGGACATGGGGGCATGGGGAGATGGGGCATGGGGACATGGGGGCATGGGGACATGGGACATGGGGAGATGGGGGACATGAGGGCACAGGAAATAAGGACATGGGGATGGGGGCATGGGGACATGGGGGACATGAAGACCTGAGATAAGGACATGGGGCACTGGGGACAGAGGCATGGGGACATGGGGGACGTGAGGGACATGAGGACATGGGATAAGGACATGGGGAATGGGGACACAGGGAGATGAGGGACAGGGGTGTGGGGGACATGGGGACACAAGGGACGTGGGGCATGAGCGCATGGGGAGATGGGAGAAAGGGACGGGGCATGGGGACATGGGGGACGTGAGGACACGGGGCGTGGGGGACATGGTGGGACAGGGAACAAGAGCATGGGGACACGGGAGATGGCGTGGGGACACAGGGCATGGGGACGGGGGGACATGGGGGCACAACATGGAGGAGGGACATCGGGCACGGTGCAGGGGTGCGAGGACATGGGGGTGCAGGGACATGGGGACACGGGGACGTGGGGACACGGGGACGTGGTGGCATCAGTGGCACGGGGGGGCACGGTGGAACGGGTGACACAGGTGACAACGTGGGTGACACCTCCTCCCCCCCCCCAGGCTACTCGGTGGCAGTTGGCGAGTTCAGCGGGGACACGACACAAGGTGGGTGCCACCGGGGTGCCGGGGGGGGGGGGTGACATGGGGGGTGTCACAGCCCCCCCCCCCCCAGGCACCCCCTGAGAGGGTCACTTTGTCCCTTGCAGACTTCGTGGCTGGCGTCCCCAAGGGCAACCTCACCTACGGCTACGTAAGGCGGGGGGGACACCGGGGGGTTGGGGACACCGGGGGGGGGACACACCGGGGGGGGGGTGCCTGGAGTGGGGGGGCCCGGCTGCCCGGGTTCCCCGGCCGCTGCCGCAGTGTCCCCCCCCCTCCCCGTGTCCCCAGGTCACCATCCTCAATGGCACCAACATGAAGTCCCTCTACAACTTCTCAGGGGAGCAGGTGGGGCCGGGGGGGGGGGGGGCGTCCGGGTGGGTGGGGGGGGGGGCACAGCAGGGTGGGGGTGTCCCCACAGGGTGCTGGGTGCAGGGGTGGGGGGGGTGGGGGGCTACGGGGGGGTTCCATGGCGAGGGGCACTTGTGCATGGGGGGAGCACCCGTGTAGGGTGGGGTGGGGGGGCACCCGTACATATTGGGAGCACCCATGCGGGGTGGGGGGCACCCATGCCGGGTCGGGGTGCCCCCCATCACCCCACTGCCCCCCCCCATCAGATGGCCGCCTATTTCGGCTACGCTGTGGCAGCCACGGACGTCAACAACGACGGGTGAGTGCCCCCCCCCCCAAACCCCGCCTTGCCGCCCGCACGGGTGCTCCCTCCGAGCACCCATGGGTGCCCCCACCCTGGGGTGGGTGCTGACTGCCGCTGCCCGCAGGCTGACCGACCTGCTGGTGGGGGCCCCCCTCTTCATGGCGCGGACAGGGGAGGGGTGGGTGCAGGAGGTGGGCAGGGTGTACCTGTACCTGCAGCTGCCCGGGGGGGCCCTGCCCGCCCCCCCCGCCCCGGCACCCACCCCCCTTACGGCACCCACCCCCGCCATGGCACCCACCCCCACCATGGCGCTCACCGGGCCCCAGGAATTCGGGCGCTTCGGCAGCGCCATCGCCCCCCTGGGTGACCTTGACCTGGACGGCTTCAACGGTGGGTGGGGGTGCGGGGGGGGGTGGGTGGGGGGGGCACGGGGGGGTGCCCAGGGTAGGGGGGGGGCAGGGGGTGCAGAGGGTGCTTGGGGTGGGAGGGGGCACGGGGTGGGGGGGGCACAGACTGTAGGGTGGCACAGGGGGGTGCCCAATGAAGGGGGGGGCACATGGGGTGCAGGGGGGGGCACGGGGGGGGCAGGGGGCTCGAGGGGGTGGCTGGGTGCTGGGGTTACGTGGGGGGGGTGTGCAAGGGGTGCTGGGGGGGGGTGGTCCCTGTGCTGTTGGGTGGCACAGGGTGCAGGAGGGCACCCAGGGTGACACAGGGGTGCCGGGGCGGGGGGGGTTGGGGGGGGCGCACGGGCACGTCCCCGTCCCCCCCCCCCCCCGCGCCCCCCCTGAGCGTCGTGCCGCAGACGTGGCGGTGGGGGCGCCCCTGGGTGCCGAGGGCCGGCAGGGTCTGGTGTACGTCTACAGCGGGCGGGGGGCCGGGCTGCACCCCCACCCTGCCCAGGTGCTGCGGGGGCAGTGGGCGCCCACCCGGCACCCCGACTTCTTCGGAGCCGCCCTGCGTGGGGCCACCGACCTGGATGGCAACGGCTACCCGGGTGAGGGACCCGCCACCGCCCCCACGGGGACACCCCACCCCGGGGGTCCCACTTCAGGGGTGCCCCATGGTTGGGAACACCCAGCCTGGCCGTGCCACCCCGTGGAGGGGGCACCCAGCCCCATCTGTGTCACCCCATGGGTGCCCCATGGTTGGGGACACCCCTCCCTGGCCATGCCACCCCATGGAGGGGACATCCGGCCCCATCCATGCCACCCTATGGGTGCCCCATGGTTGGGGACACCCCTCCCTGGCCATGCCACCCCATGGAGGGGACATCCGGCCCCATCCATGCCACCCCATGGGTGCCCCATGGTTGGGGACACCCCTCCCTGGCCATGCCACCCCGTGGAGGGGACATCCGGCCCCATCCATGCCACCCCATGGGTGCCCCATGGTTGGGGACACCCAGATCCATCTGTGCCACCCCATGGGTGCTCCATGGAAGGGACACCCCACCCCAGCCGTGCCACCCCATGGAAGAGACACCCAGCCCCATCCATGTCACCCCATGGGTGCCCCACGGTTGGGGACACCCAGCCCCAGACACCCCTCCCCCCCGCCATGGGTGCCCCGCCACCGCTGCCACCCCTCCTGACCGCGTCACCCCGCATCTGGTGACACCGCTGTCGTCCCCCCCCCTCTCCCCGCAGACCTCCTGGTGGGCGCCTTCGGGGTGGACACGGCCGTGGTGTACAGGTGGGTGCCACCGGCTGGTTTGGGGGGGGGGGGGGGTTTGGGGGTGGTGTCCCCCTTCCCGGGGTGTCCCCGTGCTGTCCCTGACCCCCCCTGTCCCCAGGGGCCGCCCCATCGTCCACGCCAGCGCCGCGCTCAGCGTCTTCCCCACCATGTTCAACCCCGAGGAGCGCGGCTGCGTCCTCGAGGGCACCGGTCTCCACGTCCCCTGGTGGGTGACACCGCGGGGGGGGGGTGGGTGGGTGACCCGGGGAAGGGTGGGGGGGGGTGGATATTGGGGTCCTTGGGTGTGGGGTTAACGGGGGTACGGAGGGGTTGGGGACAACCGGGGTGACCCCAGGTTTGGTGGTGGCTTGGGGGACACCAAGGGGTCATGGGGGGGGGGGACGACAGTGGAGAGCTGGGGGGGGTTATCGGGGGGCACTGGGGGACACTGGGGGGGGTCTCTGGGGATCACAGGTTGGGGGGGGCACCGGTGGGGTTCCTGGGGACATGGGGACACTGGCGGGGGGGACGGGGACATGGGGGCAAGTGGGGGTATGGTGGGTTTGGGGACACCCTGGGGACACGGGTGCTGGCAGGGTGGGGGGGCGCTCAGGTGGCCTGGGGGCAGCAAGGGGGTACCCGGGGGGGGTGGGGGGGGGGTTGAGGGCACCCGGGGGGGACATCAGGGGCCACCAAAGGGGCCCCCCCAATGCCTGGGGACACTGAGGGGTCCATGGAGGGGGGGACATCCGGAGGTGTTGGGGACAATGGGGGGGGGAGCACAGGGTTGGGGACACCATGGGATGGCGGAGTGGGGGGGGGGCAGAACCTGGCTGCTGCAGCACCCATGGGGCAAGCAGAGGGGGGGGGTCCCATGGGTGCCCCCCCCCCCACCCTCCCCAGCATCAACGTCAGCTTCTGCCTCAACGCATCGGGGCGTCACCTACCCGGCCCCATCGGTGAGTCGGGGTGGGGGGGGGACACCCGCGTCGGGGACCCCGGCGTCCAAAGGACGCCGGGGTCCCCGACGCGGGTGTGTCCCCCCCCCCCACCCAGGTTTTGAGGTGGAGCTGAGCGTGGATGGGGCGAAGGCCGGGGGGGCGCGTCGGGCGCTTTTTCTCCCGGGGGGGCAGCCCACCCGCACCCTCACCCTGGCCGTCCCCAACGGCGCCGGCGCCCGCTGTCGCACCATGGCCGTCTTCCTGCGGGTACGTCGGGTGCAAGGGTGGGTGGGGGGGCACCCAATGGGACCCCTGCCTCCCCCCCCCCCCCCCTCTACCAATGCACCTTGCTCAGCACCCACCCACCCGTGTGTGTGTCGTCCCCCACCCCACGGCAGAATGAGTCGGAGTTTCGGGACAAGCTGTCACCCATCGCCGTGGGGTTGAGCTTCGCCCTGGACCCCCACGCCCCCCCCGACACCCATGGGCTGCACCCGGTCCTGGCCGCCCATACCCGCACCCGACTGGAGGCCAAGGTACCTGTACACCCCCCCCCCCCCCGGCACCCTGTCCCACCCTATGGCACCCAGTGTCACCCCATGGCACCCAGTGTCACCCCATGGCACCCTGTCCCACCCCATGGCACCCAGTGTCACCCTATGGCACCCTGTCCCACCCCATGGCACCCTGTCCCACCCCATGGCACCCAGTGTCACCCTATGGCACCCTGTCCCACCCCATGGCACCCTGTCCCTCCCCATGGCACCCAGTGTCACCCCATGGCACCCAATGGCACCCAGTGCCACCCTATAGTACCCAGTGTCACCCCATGCTTCCCTGTCCCACCCCATGGCACCCCATGGCACCCTGTCCCGCCCTATGACGCCCTGTCTCTCCCCATGGCATCCTGTGTCACCCCATGGCACCCCATGGCACCCTGTGCCACCCCCTAGCACCCTGTCCCTCCCCATGGCAGCCAGCATCACCCTATGGCACCCAGTGGCACCCAGTGCCACCCCATAGTACCCAGTGTCACCCCATGCTTCCCCGTGGCACCCCGTGGCACCCTATGGCACCCTGTCCCACCCCATGGCACCCTATGACGCCCTGTCCCACCCCCTAGCACCCTGTCTCTCCCCATGGCACCCCGTGTCACCCAATGGCACCCTGTGTCACCCCGTGCCTCCCCATGGCACCCAGTTTCACCCCGTGGCACCCAGTATCACCCTTTCCCTCCCCATGGCACCCAGTGGCACCCTGTGTGTTCCCCCCATTGCCCCCATGTCCCCATGTCCCTGTGTCCCCCCCATTGCCCTTGTCCCCCTGACACCCCCGTGTCCCCCATCGCCCCCATGTCCCCACATCCCCATGTCCCCCCCATTGCCCCATGTCCCCCCGTCACCCCCATGTCCCCCTGTCACCCCTGTGTCCCTCTGTCACCCCCATGTCCCCACATCCCCATGTCCCTGTCACCCCCGTGTCCCCCATCGCCCCTGAGCCCCCCCATCACCCCTGTTGTCCTCATGTCCCCCATGTCACCCCCATGTCCCCCATTGCCCCCAAGCCCCCCGTCACCCCCATGTCCCCATGTCCCCCATCGCCCCTGTGCCCCCGTCACCCCCGTGTCCCCGTGTCCCCCATCGCCCCTGAGCCCCCCCATCACCCCTGTTGTCCTCATGTCCCCATGTCACCCCCATGTCCCCCATTGCCCCCAAGCCCCCCCGTCACCCCCATGTCCCCCATTGCCCCCGTGCCCCCCATCACCCCTGTGTCCCCGTGTCCCCCATCGCCTGTGCCCCCAAGCCCCCATCACCCCCATGTCCCCCATTGCCCCCGTGCCCCCCATCACCCCTGTGTCCCCGTGTCCCCCATCGCCCCCTTGTCCCCCATCGCCCCCATGTCCCCAGGTCCCCCATTGCCCCCGTGCCCCCGTCACCCCCATGTCCCCCATCGCCCCGTGCCCCCCGTCACCCCCATGTCCCCGTGTCCCCCATCGCCCCTGTGCCCCCCGTCACCCCCGTGTCCCCCATCACCCCCTTGGCCCCCATCGCCCCCTTGTCCCCAGGTCCCCCGTCACCCCCGTGCCCCCCGTCACCCCCGTGTCCCCTTGTCCCCCATCACCCCCATGTCCCCCATCGCCCCCATGTCCCCAGGTCCCCCGTCACCCCTGTGCCCCCCGTCACCCCCGTGTCCCCTTGTCCCCCATCACCCCCTTGGCCCCCATTGCCCCCATGTCCCCAGGTCCCCCATTGCCCCCGTGCCCCCCGTCACCCCCGTGCCCCCCATCGCCCCCGTGCCCCCCATCGCCCCCGTGCCCCCCGTCACCCCCGTGTCCCCGTGTCCCCCGCGCAGGCTCACATCCAGCTGGACTGCGGGGAGGACAACGTCTGTGTGCCCGACCTGCAGCTGGAGGCGTCTGTGTAAGGGGGGGGGGGGGGGGCACCTGGGGGGGGCCGGGGGGGGCTGGGGGTCCCAGGAGGCCCCGGGGGGTGGGGTGGGGGCCGTGGCGCAGGGGGTGGCCGTGACGCAGGGTCCCCGCAGGGACCGTCGCGCCGTCTACTTGGGGGACCGCAACAGCCTGAACTTGACCTTCAACGCCCGCAACCAGGGCGAGGGGGGGGCTTACGAGGCCGAGCTGCACGTGCGGCCCCCCCCCCACGCCCAGTACACCGGGGTGCTGCGCCCACACGGGGTGCGTCCGCGGGGGGGTGCGCGCTGGGCGTGGGATGGGTGCCTGGGGGGGTCGGGGGGTGTCTGGGGGGGGGTCAGGGGGGTGTCTGGCGGGGGGGGGCCCTGGTGTGGGATGGGTGCCTGGGGGGGGTCAGGGGTTGCATGGGGGGGGGCCCTGGTGTGGGATGGGTGCCTGGGGGGGTGCCGGGGGGGGGTCAGGGGGGTGCATGAGGGGGCCCTGGTGTGGGATGGGTGCCTGGGGGGGTGCCGGGGGGGGTCAGGGGGGTGCATGAGGGGGCCCTGGTGTGGGATGGGTGCCTGGGGGGGTCGGGGGGTGTCGGGGGGGGGGGCCCTGGTGTGGGATGGGTGCCTGGGGGGGTGCCGGGGGGGGGTCAGGGGGGTGCATGAGGGGGCCCTGGTGTGGGATGGGTGCCTGGGGGGGTCGAGGGGTGTCTGGGGGGGGTCAGGGGGGTGTCTGGCGGGGGGGGTGTCCTGGTATGGGATGGGTGCCTGGGGGGGTCGGGGTGCCTGGGGTGGGGGGGGTGTCCTGGTGTGGGATGGGTGTCTGGGGGGGGTCAGGGGGTGCATGGGGGGGGCCCTGGTGTGGGATGGGTGCCTGGGGGGGTCGGGGGGTGTCTGGGGGGGGGGGCCTGGTATGGGATGGGTGCCTGGGGGGGGTCAGGGGGTGCATGGGGGGGGGCGGTCGGGGGGGTGTCTGGGGGTTGCATGGGGGGGGGGCCCTGGTGTGGGATGGGTGCATGGGGGGGGTCAGGGGCTGTCTGTGGGGGGGGCCCTGGTGTGGGATGGGTGCCTGGGGGGTCAGGGGGGTGTCTTGGGGGGGGGGGGGGGGCCCTGGTATGAGGTGGGTGCATGGGGGGGGTCAGGGTGGTGTCTGGGGGGGTCCTGGTATGGGATGGGTGCCCCCAGGTATGGGGGGGGGTGCCTATGGGTGTCTCCTGGATATAGGGTGGGTGCCAAGGGCTGGGTGCCTGTGGGTGCCCCCGACTCCCGTGGGTGCCAGCCCACCTGACACCCCCCCCCTTCGCCCCCCCCCCCCAGAACTTCTCTGCACTGAGCTGTGAGCTCGGGGGGGGCAACGGCTCGAGCCCCCTCGTCTGCGACCTGGGCAACCCCATGAAGGCGGGCGCCAGCGTGAGTGGGGGGGGGGGGGCTTGGGAGGGGGGGGTTTGGGGGTGCGGGGGGGGGGGGGCCTGGCGTCACCCCCTCCTCTCTGCCCGCAGATCTGGGGGGGGCTGCGCTTCACCGTCCCCCACCTCAGCGACAGCAGCAAGAGCATCCGCTTCGAGCTGCAGATCCGCAGGTGGGGGGGGGCCGGGGGGTGGGGGCGCGGCTGGGGCACCCCGAGGTGGGGGGCCTGGGGGGGGGGGGGGGGCGGGGGGGAGTCGGGGGAGAGCCTACCTGGGGGGGGGGTCTGGAGCGGAGGGGTGCCAGCGGGGGGGCTCTGGGGTGGGGGTCCCACCTTGGGGGGGGGGGGTCCAGCCTGCTACAGCCCATCTGGGGACTCTGGGGGGGTCCCAGGGGTGGGGGGGGGGGGGGTCCCACCTGGGGCACCCTGAGGGGCTCAGGCTGGAGGGTCCCACCCAGGGGCACCGTGGGGTGGGGGGGGTCCTGCCATGGGGGGGTGGGGTTGCAGCCTGGGGGAAGGGGGTGTAAAGTGGGGGTCCCAAAGGTGTGTGGGGGGGGTCCCGCCGTGACCCCCCCCCCGTGCCGGCAGCAAGAACGCCAACAACTCGCAGAGCGAGGTGGTGACGGTGCCGCTGGAGGTGCGGGCGGCCACCCGCCTCTCCGCCTTCGGGTGAGTGCCACACGGCCTGGGGGGGCCAGGGGGGGACACACGGGGTGCTGAGCCCTGCCTGACCCCCCCCCCCCCGTGGGTGTGTGGGTGTGTGTGTCCCCAGGGTGTCACGGCCCGACATCGTCACCGTCCCCGAGGGGGGCTGGACGCCCGAGCGGCCGCCCCAGCGGCTGCAGGACCTGGGGCCACCCGTGGAGCACGTCTACGAGGTGGGGGGCACCTGACCCCCCCCCCCAAACACACCCCGGGGGGTCCCTGTGTCCCCAACCCCAGGGGTGCCCCTGTCCCTGACCCCACAGGTCCCTGTCCCTGTGGGTGCCCGTGTCCCTAAGCCCAGGGGGTGCCCCTGTCCCACAACCCTGGGGACCCCCCCTGTCCCTGACCCGCAGGTCCCCAAAACCGGGGTGCCCCTGTCCCTGACCCCACAGGCCCCCATGTCCCTGTCCCCGTGGGTCTCCATGTCCCCAACCCCGTGGGTCCCCATGTCCCCAACCCCAGGGGTGACCCTGTCCCCAGCCCCGTGGGTCCCCATGTCCCTGTCCCTGTGGGTGCCCATGTCCCCAACCCTGGGGACCCCCATGTCCCTGACCCACAGGTCCCCATGTCCCTAAAAATGGGGGTGTCCCTGTCCCCAACCCTGTTGGTCCCCATGTCCCCAACCCTGGGGACCCCCATGTCCCAGACCCACAGGTCCCCATGTCCCTAAAAATGGGGGTGTCCCTGTCCCCAACCCTGTTGGTCCCCATGTCCCCAACCCTGGGGACCCCCATGTCCCTGACCCACAGGTCCCCATGTCCCTAAAAATGGGGGTGTCCCTGTCCCCAACCCTGTTGGTCCCCATGTCCCCAACCCTGGGGACCCCCATGTCCCTGACCCACAGGTCCCCATGTCCCCAAAACTGGGGGTGTCCCTGTCCCCAGCCCCGTGGGTCCCCGTGTCCCTGCCCCCAAGGGTGCCCGTGTCCCCATGCCATGGGTGTCCCCTCACGCTGCCATGTGTGTCCCCCCCCCCCCGTGCCCTCAGGTGGTGAACGAGGGTCCCAGCGCCATCAGCCATGGCACCCTGGAGCTGAGCTGTCCCCTGACCTTCGGGGGCCACCCCCTCCTCTATGTCACCGGCCACTCGGGACCCCGCAACTGCTCCGCCAGCCACCCCCTGGACAGCCTGCGCCTGGCGGTGCGCCCGCGGGGACGGGGACCGGCAGTGCTGGGGACGGTGGGGGACACTGGGGGATGGAGCACTGGGGGCACTGGGAGCACTGGGGGGAACTGGGGACAGTGGGTGGCACTGGGGATGTTGGGTGGCACTGGGAGGTGGAGCACTGGGGGGGCACTGGGGATGTTGGGTGGCACTGGGGGATGGAGCACTGGGGGCACTGGGGGCACTGGGGACAGTGGGTGGCACTGGGAGATGGAGCGCTGGGGGGGCACTGGGGACAGTGGGTGGCACTGGGGACAGTGGGTGGCACTGGGGATGTTGGGTGGCACTGGGGGATGGAGCACTGGGGGGCACTGGGGACAGTGGGGGGCACTGGGAGATGGAGCGCTGGGGCACTGGGAGCACTGGGTGGCACTGGGAGGCATTGGGGGATGGAGCACTGGGGGCACTGGGTGGCACTGGGGACACTGGGGGCACTGGGAGCACTGGGTGGCACTGGGGACAGTGGGGGATGGAGCACTGGGGGCACTGGGAGCACTGGGTGGCGCTGGCAGGCATTGGTGGATGGAGCACTGGGGGGGCACTGGGGACATTGGGTGGCACTGGGGATGTTGGGTGGCACTGGGGGATGGAGCACTGGGGGGCACTGGGGACAGTGGGGGGCACTGGGGGATGGAGCACTGGGGGCACTGGGAGCACTGGGTGGCACTGGGGGGCACTGGGGGGTCACCAAAGCAGGTGGCACTGGGTGACGTGAGGGGCACCAGGAGGGGACACGGGTGGCACTGGGTGGTGGTGGGGAAAGAGGACACCAGTGGGGGGGGGGGCGGGCAGGGGGTGGCACTGGGCACCGGGGGGGGACGGGGACAGGGCTGTCCCCAGAGCTGCCCCCCACCCCCCCGCAGGAGCAGGAGCCGAGCCCGGACACGCACGTCCTGCAGCGCCGTGACACGGGGGACGCGGTCACCAGGGACACGCGGGGCAGCGCCCCCGCCCCGTCCCCCTACACCCTGGTCAGTGCCCCCGTGTGTGTCCCTGTCCCCCCCCGCATGTCCCCACGTCCTGCCCCGGGGCACCCCCAGGCTGGCGCGTGTCCCCCGTGGGTGCTGTCCCCTGTGGGTGCTGTCCCCTGTGGGTGCTGTTCCCCGTGGGTGCTGTTCCCTGTGGGTGCTGTCCCCCATGGGTGCTGTTCTCCCATGGGTGCTGTCCTCTGTGGGTGCTGTCCTCTGTGGGTGCTTCCCCCTGTGGGTGCTGTCCTGTGTGGGTGCTGTCCCCCGTGGGTGCTGTTCCCTGTGGGTGCTGTCCTCTGTGGGTGCTGTCCCCCATGGGTGCTGTCCTCTGTGGGTGCTGTCCTCTGTGGGTGCTTCCCCCTGTGGGTGCTGTCCTGTGTGGGTGCTGTCCCCCGTGGGTGCTGTTCCCTGTGGGTGCTGTCCTCTGTGGGTGCTGTCCCCCGTGGGTGCTGTTCCCTGTGGGTGCTGTCCTCTGTGGGTGCTGCCCCCCATGGGTGCTGTCCCCCGTGGGTGCTGTTCTCCCGTGGGTGCTGTCCTCTATGGGTGCTGTTCCCCCGTGGGTGCTGTCCTCTGTGGGTGCTGTCCTCTGTGGGTGCTGTCCCCCATGGGTGCTGTTCTCCCATGGGTGCTGTCCTCTGTGGGTGCTGTCCTCTGTGGGTGCTTCCCCCTGTGGGTGCTGTCCTGTGTGGGTGCTGTCCCCCGTGGGTGCTGTTCCCTGTGGGTGCTGTCCTCTGTGGGTGCTGTCCCCCGTGGGTGCTGTTCCCTGTGGGTGCTGTCCTCTGTGGGTGCTGCCCCCCATGGGTGCTGTCCCCCGTGGGTGCTGTTCTCCCGTGGGTGCTGTCCTCTATGGGTGCTGTTCCCCTGTGGGTGCTGTCCTCTGTGGGTGCTGTCCCCTGTGGGTGCTGTTCTCCCGTGGGTGCTGTCCCCTGTGGGTGCTGTCCTCTGTGGGTGCTTCCCCCTGTGGGTGCTGTCCTCTGTGGGTGCTGCCCCCCGTGGGTGCTGTCCCCCGTGGGTGCTGTCCCCCGTGGGTGCTGTTCCCTGTGGGTGCTGTTCCCTGTGGGTGCTGTCCTCTGTGGGTGCTGCCCCCCATGGGTGCTGTCCCCCGTGGGTGCTGTTCCCTGTGGGTGCTGTCCTCTGTGGGTGCTGTCCCCCGTGGGTGCTGTTCCCTGTGGGTGCTGCCCCCCATGGGTGCTGTCCCCCGTGGGTGCTGTTCTCCCGTGGGTGCTGTCCTCTATGGGTGCTGTTCCCCCGTGGGTGCTGTCCTCTGTGGGTGCTGTCCTCTGTGGGTGCTGTCCCCCGTGGGTGCTGTTCCCCCGTGGGTGCTGTCCTCTGTGGGTGCTGTCCCCCGTGGGTGCTGTTCCCTGTGGGTGCTGTCCTCTGTGGGTGCTGTCCCCCGTGGGTGCTGCCCCCCGTGGGCGCTGTTCCCCCGTGGGTGCTTCCCCCCGCTCTGGTGTTGCTGTGCCAGCTGTCCCCAAGGCGGGTGACACGGGGCGGGGGTCACACACGGGGGGACACATGGGGTGGCGTGTGATGCATGGAGTGTGTGTGTGGGGGGGTGGGTGTGTCCCCGAGGCGGGTGCCCCGCGGGTGCCCCCACGGTGGGTGACGCGTTGCGGGGGGGGCGCAGGGGTGCCCCGAGCCCGAGTGCTTCCGGCTGAGCTGCCCCATGGGGGGGCTGGAGAAGCAGCAGCGGGTCAGCCTGCGCCTCGCCTTCCGCCTCTGGGCCCCCCCCCTGCCCCAGGTGAGACCCCCGGGACCCCCCCGAACCCCCCGGGACCCCCCAGCACCCCCCAGAACCCCCCGGGACCCCCCAGCACCCCCCAGCCCCCCAACAAGCCACTGGGGCCCCCAGCATCCCCACCCCCCCCCCACTGGGACCCCCCCGCCCCAGGTGAGACCCCCGGGACCCCCCCGAACCCCCCGGGACCCCCCAGCACCCCCCAGAACCCCCCGGGACCCCCCAGCACCCCCCAGCCCCCCAACAAGCCACTGGGGCCCCCAGCATCCCCACCCCCCCCCCACTGGGACCCCCCCTGCCCCAGGTGAGACCCCCGCCCCCCCCCCCCCCGGGACCCCCCAGGACCCCCCCAGCACCCCCCAGCCCCCCAACAAGCCCCTGGGGCCCCCAGCATCCCGACCCCCCCACTGGGACCCCCTTGTGCCCCCGTGGGGGTGGGTGAGTGGGTGTGCTGGTACCCCCGGGGGGGGGGGGGTGTGAGTCAGTGGGTGCCCTTGCTCCGCTGTGCCTCGTGTGGGTGCTGCCCACGGTCCCCTGTGGGTGTTCATGGGTGTCTGTGGGTGACGGTGGGTGCCCTGTGGGTGCTCGTGGGTGCCCTGTGGGTGACAGTGGGTGCTCATGGGTGTCCATGGGTGTCCTGTGGGTGTTGGTGGGTGCCCTGTGGGTGACAGTGGGTGACAGTGGGTGTCCATGGGTGTTGGTGGGTGCCCTGTGGGTGCTCGTGGGTGCCCTGTGGGTGCTCATGGGTGTCCATGGGTGTCCTGTGGGTGTTGGTGGGTGCCCTGTGGGTGACAGTGGGTGACAGTGGGTGTCCATGGGTGTTGGTGGGTGCCCTGTGGGTGCTCATGGGTGTCCATGGGTGTCCTGTGGGTGTTGGTGGGTGCCCTGTGGGTGACAGTGGGTGTCCATGGGTGTTGGTGGGTGCCCTGTGGGTGCTTGTGGGTGCCCTGTGGGTGCTCATGGGTGTCCATGGGTGTCCTGTGGGTGTTGGTGGGTGCCCTGTGGGTGACAGTGGGTGACAGTGGGTGTCCATGGGTGTCCCGTGGGTGTTGGTGGGTGCCCGTGGTTGTCCACAGGTGCCCTGTGAGTGTCCCACACACGTTGATGGGTATCCGTGGGTGCCCCGTGGGTGACAGCGGGTGCTTGTGGGTGTCCTGCGGGTGTTGGTGGGTGCTCGTGGGTGGACGCCCACGGGTGCCCACGGGTGCTGACGACGGGTGCCGCAGCGGGAGGCGCGGGCGCAGGCGTTGCGCTGTGAGGCCGAGTACCGGGTGCTGCGGCTGCCGTACCGCGTCCGGCCCCAGCACTACCCCAGCCAGCGCCTGCAGGTGAGGGGGGGGCGGCTACACGCGGGGGGGGGGGGGGACACGCCGTGGGTGGCCCCGTGGGTGGCCCTGTGCGTGACGCTGTGGGTCACGGGGAGGGGCGGGGGGTGGGGGGGGGGTTGTAGAAGGCTGCGGTGGGCGTGGGGCGACGCCGTGGGTGACCTCGTGGGTGACACCGTGAGGTGGCGACGGGGCTGCAGTGGGTGGGGGTGACTCCGTGGGTGTCCCATGGGTGACGCTGGGGGTGGCGGGGGGTGACGGGGCTGCGGTGGGTGCAGGGTGACGCCACAGGTGACGCTGTGGGTGATGCTGTGGGTGACGCCAGGAGTGGCAGGGGGTGACGGGGCTGCAGTGGGTGCAGGGTGACCCCATGGGTGACGCTGTGGGTGATGCTGTGGGTGACGCTGGGGGTGGCAGGGGGTGACGGGGCTGCGGTGGGTGCAGGGTGACGCCACAGGTGACGCTGTGGGTGATGCTGTGGGTGACGCCAGGAGTGGCAGGGGGTGACGGGGCTGCAGTGGGTGCAGGGTGACCCCATGGGTGACGCTGTGGGTGATGCTGTGGGTGACGCCGGGAGTGGCAGGGGGGTGACGGGGCTGCAGTGGGTGCAGGGTGACCCCATGGGTGACGCTGTGGGTGATGCTGTGGGTGACGCTGGGGGTGGCAGGGGGTGACGGGGCTGCAGTGGGTGCAGGGTGACGCCACGGGTGACGCTGTGGGTGACGCTGGGAGTGGCGGGGGGTGACGGGGCTGCAGTGGGTGCAGGGTGACGCCACGGGTGATGCTGTGTGTGACGCTGTGGGTGACGCTGGGGGTGACGCTGGGAGTGGCAGGGGGTGACGGGGCTGCAGTGGGTGCAGGGTGACGCCACGGGTGATGCTGTGTGTGACGCTGTGGGTGACGCTGGGGGTGACGCCGGGAGTGGCAGGGGGTGACGGGGCTGCAGTGGGTGCAGGGTGACCCCATGGGTGACGCTGGGGGTGACGCTGGGGGTGATGCTGGGGGTGACGCTGGGGGTGGCAGGGGGTGACGGGGCTGCAGTGGGTGCAGGGTGACCCCATGGGTGATGCTGTGGGTGACGCTGGGAGTGGCAGGGGGTGACGGGGCTGCAGTGGGCTCAGGGTGACCCCATGGGTGATGCTGTGGGTGACGCTGGGAGTGGCAGGGGGTGACGGGGCTGCAGTGGGTGCAGGGTGACCCCATGGGTGACGCTGTGGGTGATGCTGTGGGTGACGCTGGGGGTGGCGGGGGGTGACCCTACGGGTGACCCCACGGGTGACCCCATGGGTGACGCCGTGGGTGGCAGGTGGTGACGGGGCTGCAGTGGGCGCGCGCCGAGGGCGGCCCCGGGGTGCCGGTGTGGGTGGTGGTGCTGGCCGTGCTGCTGGGGCTGCTGCTGCTCGCCCTGCTCTGCTACGGCCTCTACAAGGTGGGTCGGGGGGGGGCATTTGGGGGGGCCACAGGGGGTATGGGGGGGACAGGGGACATGGGCACCATGGGGACACAGGGGATGGGGGGGGCACAGAGGACCGTGGGGGGGGCATGGGGGGGCATGGGGACATGGGGGGCACAGGGGACGGGGGGACAGGGGACATGGGGGGCACAGAGGATTGGGGGGGGGGCGGGGGGGGCATGGGGACATGGGGGGCACAGGGGACGGGGGGACAGGGGACGTGGGGGGGCACAGGGACATGGGGGAGCACAAGGGATGGGGGGGACGGGAGGGGGGATATGGGGGGGCACAGAGGACCGGGGGGGGGCATGGGGGGCACAAGAGATGGGGGGACAGGGGACATGGGGGGGGCACAGGGACGGGGGGGCACAGGGACATGGAGGGGACGGAGGGGGGGGATATGGGGGGGCACAGAGGACCGGGGGGGGGCATGGGGGCACAGGGACATGGGGGCGGGGGGGCACAAGGACGTGGGAGCAGAGGGACGGGGGGGTCCCAGGACACACGGGGGGGTCCCAGGACACACGGGGGGTCCCAGCTGGGTTCCCCTGACCCCCCCGCACCCCCCACCCCCCCACCCCCCCCCAGCTGGGCTTCTTCAAGCGCTCGGGGCCGTACGGCACGGCCATGGAGAAGGCGCAGCTGAAGCCCCAGGCGGCCTCGGAGGCCTGACGGGGCCCCGCACCGCCGGCGTCACCCGCACCGCACCGCGGGCCGCGCACCGCCGCCGGGCCGGGCACCGCCGGGCTGGGTACCCCCGTACCGGGCACCACCAACACGCTGGATACCGTCGTGCCGGGTGACAACGGTCCCGGTTCTGCCGGGATGGGCACCGTCGCCGGAACGGGTACCGCTGTACCCGACATCACCGCCGGACTGAGCAGCACCGTGACGGGCATCGCCACCGGACGGGGTACCATCGTGCTGGGCGTCACCACCGGAGCAAGTACCGCCAGGACAGGCACCGTCACCGAACCGGTACCGCCGGGACGGGCGCTGCCGGCACACGGGGCGATGCCGAGCCGGGCACCACCACGCTGGACACCGCCGTGCCAGGCGGCAGCAGCCCGGGCACAACCGCTGCGCCGGGTACAACCGCCATAGCTGGCACAACCTGCACGCTGGGCACAACCGCCGTGCCGGGCACCGCCACAACCGGGACACCGCCGCCGTGCCGGGTAACACCGCCGTGCCGGTGGCATCGCCGTCGTGACCGGCACCGCCAGCCCGGGCACCGCCGTTGACAGTCGGGACACCGGTGGGATGGATGACACCGTGCCGGACAACACCGTGCCGGACAACACCGTGCCGACAGCGTCACCGCGCCGGGCACCGGTGCCAGCCCTGTCACCCCGTCCCGGCACAGGACCTGGCGGGGGGCACACACACACACGCACGCACGCACGCGTGCCCCGGCGACACCTTGTCACGGTGTCACCCTCTCACACGGTGTCACCCAGTCGCGGTGTCACCCGGCGCGGCCCATGTGTGCTGCACTGCCCGTGCCCCCCCCCCGCGGGCACCTCACTTTGCACTGACCCCGCGCCCGAAATTTTGGGGGGGGGGGGTGACGGGGGGGGGGGGGTGTTGGTGGGGGGAGACACACACAAAACCCACCCCCCCCTCCCCCGCGTGTCCCCGGGGTGTCCCCGGGGTGTCCCCGGGCCGCGGGGGGGGGATTGCACTAGCGCGGGGGGGGCCGGGGGGGCACAGGCGGGCGTGGGGGGGGGGGGCAGCTTCGGCTTGTATTTAATTTGGGGGGGGGCAGCCTCAGGGCCCCCCAATAAATGTGTCCGACCCAGAGCTGCGGTGCAAGGGAGCACTGGGGGGGGGGGGGAGGGAGCACACGCGTGTGCCAGGCCGGGCACGGCTGAGCGCACACGCGTGTGCGTGGGTGTCGGGTGACCCATTACCACCCTCATTAGCAGCCGGGACGCGTCGGGCATCAATAATTCATCCCCCCCCCACGGCGCTGCGGGGGGGGCCCAGCGCCACCCAGCACCCACAGAGCTCGTGCACGGCGCCCCTGAGCTCCCCCACCCCAGCACCCACGGACCCCACGCACGCCCCCCCCCCCAAACCCGCCATCACGTGATGCAGCAGCCGGTGGGGGGGGGGGCGGGTCGCAGGGCGCATGCGCGGGACCAGAGTCTTGGGGGGGCCACGCGTGCAAGGGGGGGGGGGTGGGTGTGCAAGGAGGGGCGCAGCACGGGGCTCGTGCACAGGGGGGGGATGTTGCACAGGGCCGGGGGTGCACGGGTGGGAGTGGGGGTGTGTGTGTGTCACGGGGGGGGGGCGTGCAAAGCGGGGGGGGGGTCTGTGCACGGGCGGCGAGACTCTGGGCGGGGGTACCCACGGGGAACGAGCCCCACCCGGACGCCTGGGTGTCGTGTGAGTGTGTGTGTGTGTCCCCTTCCCCCCCCCCCCGGGCGTGCGTGGGCGGGGGTGGGGCGGGGTGGGGAGCCGTCCCCGTGGCAACCGCCCGCCCCCGCCTGGCCCGCACACGCGTGTCCTGACATGTGCGTGTGCACGCCCGGCTGTGCGCGTGCGCTGCAGGCCCGCGCCGCGAGGCCGGAGCCGTGGGGACGCGCGTGGCGGGGGGACACGCGTGGCCGGGGACGCGCCGGGGACACGTGAGTGGCCGCGGGCACGCGTGAGCGCGGAACACGCGTGTGACATGCCCATCCCGCTCTTTCCACCCCCCCCTCCCCTCACCCCCCCCCCCCTCTGCCCCACTTCTGCGCGGCGCCATTGGCTGGGCCGGGCGCGGGGGGGGGGGGGACGACACACACGGACACACAGACACGGACACGCGGGGACAGGGACAACCCCACCGGGCCGCCGCTAACCGGGGGGGCCCCGCAGGTACCACCCCCCCCCCCCACCCCCTCGGACGGGCCGGGGGTGTCCCGGAGGGGGGAGGAGGGGGGGGATCGGTGTCCTCCCCCCCTCCCCGACCGTGCGTGTCTGTGTCCCCCCCCCTTCCCCACGCAGGCCGCGCCGGGCCGGGCGATGCTGCGGGCCCCGGGGCCGCTGGGGCCGCCCCCCGGCCGCCTCCTCCTGCCCGACGCCGCCGCCGCTGCCCTGCGGCTGCTGCCGCCGCTGCCCGGGGTGAGTCCGGGGGGACGGGACGGGGCGTGGGGGGGACACACGGACACGGGACACACACACACACACACACGGGGGGGGGGGGGGATTACGGCCGCCCCGCGGGGTCAGTTCGGGGTCCCGGAGGGGCGGCCCGGCCCGGTGCGGAGCTGCCGTGGGGGTGGGGCTTCCCCGCCCCCTCCCGGCCGCCGTAGCGGACCCCCCCCCCCCCCCATCCCCCCCCATCCCGGCCGCACCGGGCCGGGCCGCTCCCGCCGCCGCGCTCGGGGTAAGGGGAACGGGATGGGGACACCCCCCCCCCCCCCCCACCCAACACATCCCCACCCGGGAGGGGACCGCGGGGCCGTGACGGGACTCGGGGGGTGAGGGGGGGGCGGAGGCGGCCGGGCGGGCCCGGTGCCCCGGGTTTGGGCGGGGAGGGATTGCCGCGCTGCTACGGAATGGGGGGGGGAACCCCCGGCCCCCCCCGGCCCCCCCAGCCCCTCCCGTGGTGCCCCCCCCAGCACCCACTGCCCACCCCCCCGGTGCCCCCCATAGTACCCGGTGTGCTGGGAGGGGGGGTGCCGGGGTGGGTTTGGGGGGGGGGGGTGTGTGTGTGTGTGTATATGGGTGCTGCCCCCCCCCCCCCCCATCAGCACCCCGGGCAGGATGCGACCCCTCGCCCTGCGCCGCAGATGGAGCCGGTGCCGAAGGCGGTGCTGGGGGCGGCGCTGGCCAAGCCCCGGCGCCCCGTCATCGCCTGCAGCGTCTGCCAGATCCGCTTCAACTCCGAGGTGGGACCCCCCCCCCCAAACACCTGGGACCCCCCCCCAAACACCTGGGACCCCCCCAAACACCTGGGACCCCCCCTTCCCTGGGCACCTGGGTTCTGCTCAGGTTTGGGGGGGCAGCCCCGCTGCACCCCACAGCTGGGTGTGCTTCCCCTGCTGGCACCCGTGTCCTCGGGGTGGGGGGGTCCCCACACTGTCCCATGTCCCCAGGGGTGGGGGGGTCCCCAGGGTAATGCTTGTCCCCAGGCTTGGGGAGGGGGGTGTGTCCTCCCATGCCCCCAGGGTGGGGGTCTCCAGGTTGGGGGGGCTCTTGGGTGCCGTGTTCCCAGGGGTGGGGGTCCCCATTGTGTCCCATGTCCCCAGGGTTGGGGGGCCCTGGGGTGCTGTATCCCCAGGGGTGGGGGTCCCCATTGTGTCCCATGTCCCCAGGGTTGGGGGGCCCTGGGGTGCTGTATCCCCAGGGGTGGGGGTCCCCATTGTGTCCCATGTCCCCGGGTTGGGGGGCCCTGGGGTGCTGTATCCCTAGGGGTGGGGGTCCCATGGCCCCAGGGTTGAGGGTTCCCCAGGGATGGGGGTCCTCAGGGTGTCCCATGTCCCCAGGATTGGGGAACCCTCGGATGCTGTGTCCCCAGGGGTGGGGGTCCCTAGGGATGGGGGTCCCCCGGGGTGTCCCCCGTCCCCAGAGGGGGGGTCTCTGTGCTGACCGGTGTCCCCGGGTGTCCCCAGAGCCAGGCGGCAGCGCACTACCAGGGCAACCGGCACGCGCGGCGCCTGAAGGGGCTGGAGGCCGCCCGTGCCCGCCGGGGGGGGGACACCGGGGACACCCAGGACACCCCTGGCCCTGCGCCCCCCCCGGCTGGGGAGACGCCTGACCGCCCAGGTGGGTCCCAGCACCCCGGGGTGCCCCCCCCGGTGTCACCCCTGTGCCCCCCACCCCCGGTTAACCCTCCCCGTGCCGGCAGGCGAGCAGCCCCCGGCCCCCGCAGCCCCGGGTGCCCCCGGGCCCCCCTCGCCCCCCGTTCCCCCCCCGGCCGTGGCCACGGAGGCGTCGGGGGGGACGCGGGGGGACGCGGCGGGGGGCGAGGAGGAGGAGGAGAAGGCGAAGGCCAAGCGGCTGCTGTACTGTGCCCTCTGCAAGGTGGCCGTCAACTCCCTGTCCCAGCTGGAGGCCCACAACAAAGGTGGGGGACCCTGGGTGACATTGGAGGGGTGGTACGGGGGTCCTATGGGTGCAGGGACATCCCGGGGTGGGGTCTGGGGTGCGCACAGGGGCTGTGTGGGTGCAGCAGGGGGTCTCGGGGCAGGGGGGGGTCCCGGGGCGCAGGGTGACTCCCCCCCACCCCGTGTGCGCAGGGACGAAGCACAAGACGCTGGTGGAGGCGCGCAGCGGGCTGGGGCCCATCCGCGCCTTCCCGCGGCTGGGGGGGGCTGCGGGGACCCCCCCGGCCGAGGCCCCCGAGCGCTCCTTCCACTGCCAGATCTGCAACGTCCGCCTCAACTCCGAGCTCCAGCTCAAGCAGGTACCGCGGACCCCCAGCCCCACCCCCCAGGGACCCCCAAGCCTCCCTGGGAACCCCCAGAAACCTGTGGGGGCCCCTCCCAAACTGTCCCCATCCCGCTGGACCCCCCCAAGGACCTCAGGGGACCCCTCACCCCCCGGGACCCCCCCAAACCCTTCAGAGGCACCTCCAGGACCTTCCGAACCCCCGTGAGACTCCCAGCCCCTCATGGGACTCCCCCAAACCCTCCTGAGCCTATTGGGACCCCCAAGAATCCTATGGGACCCCACCCCCCCCAAAAATGCTTTTGGGACCCCCCCAGACCCACTTGACTCCCCTAACCGCCCCCCCCCCCCCAGGACTCCCTGAGCCCCCATCACAGTGGGTGCAGGGTGACGCCGTGGGTGACCCCCCCCCCCCAATCACAGCCCCTGGACTTCCCCCCCTGCCCCCCCCATACATACACCTGGGGGGTCCCTGCTCAGCACCCCCCAACTCCTCCCCCCCCCCCCCAGCACATCTCCAGCCGGCGGCACCGTGATGGGGTGGCCGGAAAACCCAACCCGCTGCTGAGCCGCCACAAAAAACCCCGGACCCCCCCGGAGCTGGTGAGCGGGGGGCTGGGGGGGGGGGGGGTCTATAGGGTGTCCTGGGGGTGTCCTATGGGGGGGGGGGATACCTAGAGGGTGCTGGGGGGGGGCCCTGCGGGGCAGTGGGATGCTCAGGGGTCTCTATAGGGTGCCCTGAAGGGTGCCTGGAGGCAGGGACCCTCTGGGGGGGGTCTTGGGGTGCCTGGGGGTATCGTGGTGGGTGCCCCATGGCGGGGGGGGGGCTGGGGGGGGCTGTAGCACCCGTGGGGATACCTGTAGGGTACCTGACTGTACCTCAGTGGGTGCCCCAGAGGGTGGGGGGGGGGCTTGGGGGTACCTATAGGGTGCTGGGGGGGGGTGGGGCTATAGGGGTGCTGCCCCATCACTGACCCCCCCCTCGCCCCCCCCGCAGGCGCCGCTGCCCTTCCCCAAGGAGCTGCCCAAGGCGCTGGCGGGGGGGGGGGCTGCTGCCGCCCCCCCTGGCCCTGGCAGCCGCCGCCGCCGCCATGGCCGCCCCCCCGCTGGCCCTGCGCCCCCCCGGGCCCCCCCTCCTGCCCGGGCCCCCCCTGGCCCCCGCCCTGCTCCGCCCCGCCCCCGGGCCCCTGCGCCCCGCCCACGCCCCCCTCCTCTTCTCCCCGTACTGACACCCCCCCCCCCCCGGCAACCGTCGCCCGGCAACCGGCAACCCCCTGGCGAACGGTACCCAACCATCACCCGGGGCCCAGCGGCGGTTACCTGGCAACCGTTACCCAGCAACTGCAACTGGCAACCGCCCGGTAATGGTTACCTGGCAACGGTCACCCGGCGATGGTTACCCGGCAACCCCACGGCACGATCCAGCGACTGTTGCCGTGTGACCCGGAAGCAGTGGTTACCCTAGCAACGACACCTGGCAACCACCCCAGAATGGTTACCTGGCAACAGGACCCACCCACCCACCTGCCTGGCAACAGTTACCTAGCAACCTCCCTCCGGCAACGGTTACCCAGCAACCCGCCTGACAATGGTTACCTGGCAACAGGACCGGCATCCTGCCCAACAACGGGCACCCAGCAACGGTTACCTAGCAACCCTCTGAGCAGTGGTTGCCTGGCAACCAGAAGATGTTTACCCAGCAACGGGACCCAGCAACAGTTGGCCGGCAACGGGACTGGGCATCCCCCCCCTCCCCCCGTGCCCAGCAACGGTTACCTGGCAACAAGCCCCTGCAATTGCACCTGGCAACGGTTACCTAGCAACCGTGCCCACCAGTGGTACCTGGCAATGATGAGCTGACAGTGCTTACCCGGCAACGGGACCCAGCAACGGTACGTGGCAACGGTTGCCCAGCAACAGGCCCTGGCAGCTGCACCCGGCAACTGAGCCCAGCAACAGCCCCCGGCAACGGCGCTTAGCAACAGCACCTAGCAACCGCCCCGGCAACAGCACCCAGCGACTGATCCCAGCAACCATCCCTAGCAACCGGCTGCACCCAGGAGCTGCCCCTGGCAACCGTCTCCCTGGCAACCGTCTCCCTGGCAACCGTCCCCCCTCCTCTCCCCCGGCTGCTTTTTGGGCTCAGCGATATTTTTTAACTGGAATTGGGATATTTGGCAGGAAAACGATGAGCCCCCCCCCCCCCCCCGGCCCCACTGCACAACTCCCACGGGGACGGGGACCCCCCCCAGCGCCCCGGGGCAGGGTGGGGGGGAGTGTCGGGGGGGGGGGGTGTCCCCAGTGCCCCCCTCCCCGCCCCCCCCCCGGCACCTCAGGGATCCGCTAAGCAATCAGTGATGGCTCGCAGGGAAGGGAGCCCCCCCCCGCCCCGGGGTGCATTCCCCCCCCCCCAAAGTGTGCCCCCCCCCAACAGGGTGCCCCCTCCCCCCCCCAAGCCATGACCTCTTGCACTGAGGGCAGCGAGCCCCGCACACGCCCCGGGGGGGGGGGGCACCCATCACCCCCCCACCCCGGGGCCCCCCCTCTGGGCCCAGCCCATTGCAATAATGCGGGGGGCTGGGGCACCCCCCACCCTGTAAATAGCGCCCCCCCCCCCCCCCCCTTGCCCCACCTCCGGTACTGCCCCACAAACACTGTGGCCCCCCCCCCCCCCGGCACTGCCCCATCACTGTGCCCCCCCATCCTTACTGCCCCCCACTATCACTGTGCCCCCCCCAACCTTACCGCCCATCACTGTGCCCCCCGCTATCACTGTGCCCCCCCTTATCACTACAGCCCCCCCCCACTTGGCACTGGCCCCCCCCATCCTTATTGCCCCACAACTGGCACTGTGCTCCCCCCCAAACCTTGCACTGCCCCCCCCCATTCCTTATTGCCCCCCCCACTTGCCCTGGCCCCCCACTTTCTTAGTGCCCCCCCCCCCCAAGTCAATACTGTGATTTAAGCAAAGCAATAGCAGGTGGGGGGGGTGAGGGGGGCAGGGTTTTGGGGAGGGGGGGGACACAGAGCCCTGGTCCCCTCCCCTGCGTCCTCCTGTCCCCATGTGTCCCCCCCCCCGGCTTTGTCCCAATAAATGACGAGGTTTGAGCCTCCGGTGTCGTGTTGGGGGGGGGGCCCAGGGGGTGGGGAGGGTCCATGTCCCCCAGGTGTGTGTCCCCCCGTTCCCCCCCCCCACCCCAACATCCACACGTGTCCCTACAGCCCCCCCCATACCCCCACGCACGTGTGTGACCCCCCCCACGTGTGTCCCTGCCCCCCCATGCCTGGGTGGGGGCGGCGCAGGGAGAGACGAGGCGACAGACGGGAATTGGGGGGGGGGGGTCTGGCGTGTTGGGGGGCCGGGGGGGGGGGCTGGGTTAGCGCAGCAGCGACCACTTGATCTGTTCCTTCGCCGACTGCAGCACCTGTGGAGGGGGAGGGCAGCGTCGGGCATGGGGCACCCATGGGTGCGGGGCGGGGGGGCTGAAGGCACCCGTGGGCACTGGAGACGGGGGGGTGGTCCCCAGGGGGTGTCACTGAGGTGTTGGGGGAGGGGGCCAGGGAGACCTGGAGGGATGGGGTGGGCATGTGGGGGGGTCAGGGGGACACCCAGGTGGCAGTTGGGGGCACCCATGGGTGCAGGGAGCTGCCCTGGTTGGTGGGTTTGGGTGGGGGGGGGGGGTGTCAGGTCCTACCTGTGATACCGTCTGCTCCGTGAGGGGCACGTCCTCGCCCTGCAACACACAGAGGGAGGTGGGTGCCGGAGGGGGGGCACCCATGGCCCCCCTGGGGCCCCTCCATTCCTCGCCCCCCCTCCCCCCCATGGCCCCCCCGTACCCGCACGGCCACGCGATGCACCACTTGCTGGGGGTCGCTCTCCAGGACCACGCTGGTGGGGGGGGGGGGAGGAACAAAGACCCATCAACACCCAGCACCCCCCCACCAGGCCCGTGGGCACCCGGTGGGGGGGGACACACACAAACCCTGGAGGGGGGGGACACACACAGGCACCCACCCGCCATCCACGATCTCATCCACGGCGAGGAAGAGCCCCTCCATGTTCTCCAGCAGCGCCCGCTTCTCCACGTTCTTCCTGGGGGGGGCCCTGCCCGCTCAGCACCCATAGCTCCCCCCTGCCCCCAGCAATGGGACCCCCTCCCAGGTGCCTGCTGGGCCCCCCCCCCCCCTCCCCGTGTCAGAGTCTGTTGGGTCCCCCTGGAACCATGGGTGCCCCCCCCCCAAGGAATATGGGTGACCCCAGGACCCACAGGTGCCCCCCCCACCCCAGACCCAAGAGTGACTCCAGGACCCATGGGTGCCCCCCTGGATCCCCGGGTGACCCCAGGACCCACAGGTGACCCCCCCCCGGGACCCAAGAGTGACCCCAGGACCCCCGGGTGACACCCCCCCCCCCGCATCGTACCGCAGCATCTGGCTGAGCGAGTCGAAGAGGCAGTTGAGGACGGCCGTGAGCATCAGCTGGGGGACACCGAGCGGGGTCACGCGGTGGCACGACCAGACGGGGACACCCGAGGTGGGTCCAACCCGCGCCCCCCCGCCCCAGCCCCATGGCACCTTCTGTGTCCCCTCCCTCCCCCGGGGACCTTTCTACGTGTCCCCTCGGTGTCCCCCGCCCTGGTAACCCAGGGACCCCCCTCCCTCTCCTGTTTGTCCTCCAGATCCCCTCTGTGTCCCCAGCCCGTCACCCCCGGGTGCCCCCCCCTGCCCTGACACCCCTGGGTGCCCCCAGCCCGTCACCCCCGGGTGCCCCCCCCCTGCCCTGACACCCCTGGGTGCCCCCAGCCACCTCATTCTCGTGGGAGCTGCCGATGACGTAGAAATAGAGGTCGATGCTGCTCTTGTAGACGACGGTCAGGCCCTCGAGCAGCGCGATCTCGCCTGCGGGCACAGCCTGGTGTCACCCGTGGGACCCCCGCATGGCCCCGCTGTCCCCACGGGGGGGTGGCAGCCCCCCCCCCCCGCCCAGGGGACACGCACACATGTCCCCGTCCCCGTAACACTCACTGTCGGTGCGGTGGGTCTTGTTGAAGATATTTTTCTCGAAGGCTTTCTGCTCCTTGGCGCTGGGGTACGTGTCATCGTAGTACTGCGGGGACAGCGGGACGTGGGTTACCCCCCCAGGCCCCAAGGAGGTTCCCCCCTCCCCGACCCTGCTCTGGGCCACCAACCCTGTCCCCACACCTCCGTCCCTGCCACGTGCCACCCCGTGTCATCGCGTCCCCTCACCTTGGCGAAGAGCCGGTCGCCATCGTTGTCCAGGATGATGACGGCTTTGACGGTGTAGAGGGACGGCTCCTGCGGGGACACAACCGCTGTCACCCCGCTGACACCCCCTTCCCGGGGACAGGGACCCCCAGCCCGGCGAGGGGGGACACCCTGTGTCACCACACCACCCCTCTGTCACCCAAACACCGCCTCGGTGGCACCAAGGACACCGGGAAGGAGCCGGTGTCCAGCACCCCCGTCCTGGTAAGGGGGTCCTGGGCGGTGGCTGCTGCGGGGCCAGGCTGGGGTGGGGGGTGTCCCCGTCCCCGTCGATCCGGGTGCTCCCGAGCTCCCGGGACCAAGTTCTGTGATGCACTGACTGCCCGTAGCCACAGCCGGAGTGTAGGACAGAACCTCGCCCCGGGCGCTGCCAGGCCACCACCGGCCACCGATGGCCACCAATGGCCACCACCACCGGCCACCACCCCCAAAGGGACCCCGTGGGTACCGCTGGTGGGGACAGGGCACCCACCGCCCTGGGAACCGTCACCCCACGGGCAGGATAAGGCCACCACGGGGGGGGGGGGGCGCACAGCCACCCCCAAGGGCAGGGAGAACCCCCCCCTCCTTCCCCCCATGGCCGCCCCCCTACTTACCCCATGGCCCCGCTGCCACCCCCATTTACTGCCCATTGCCCCCCCCCCGACTCCACTGGCACCCCCATGGTCCCCAACTGCCCCCCCCAGCATCCCCATTTCCCCCCTATTTCTGCCCCTTTCCCCCCTATTTCCCCCTCACTTCTCCTCATTTCCCCCATTTCTCCTCATTTCCCCCCTATTTCCCCCTCACTTCTCCTCATTCCCCCATTTCCCCCTCACTTCTCCTCATTCCCCCCCATTTCCCCCTCACTCCCCCCCATTTCCCCCCCATTTCCCCCTCACTCCCCCCCATTTCCCCCTCACTTCTCCTCATTTCCTCCCATTCCCCCCCATTCCCCCCCATTTCCCCCCGTTCCCTCCCCACATACCCCCGCTGCTGCCGCCCAGCACCCCCCCCCGTGCCCCCCGCTTCCCCCCTCGCCCCCCGTTCGCTCCCGTCGCCCCCCCCAGGCCCCCCCCCGGCCCCGCCGGCCCCTACCAGGATCAGCGCCTCCATTTTGCGCTCGCCGCTGCCGACGTGGAGCCGGAAGAGCAACCGCCGCTCATTGGCTGCTATGCTGCCAATCACACCGCCGGGCACCGCCCCACTGGGTTGAATGGGTGAAGCGGAGCCCCATCTGACCAATCGCTGCGCGTCTGCGCGCGGAGGGCGGGCCAATCTTTCCCGCCCTTCCCGAAGCGACCGCTGATTGGGTCTACATCCTATCAGTCAACTCCAGGCCGCACTCCCGGAAGCCGAATGGGCGGTACAGTTCCCATGGTGACCGGGGAAGCGCTGACGTAACCTCACTGCCGGTTCCTTTCTGTGGTTGGCTGACTCGACAACCACGTGACCGGAAAGCGTTTGGGGAAGCGGTTCCTTTTTTTTTTTGCTTGGCCACACCCCTTGGGGGTTCACGACCTCTGACCTTTGCCTTCTCTGGGGTCGCGGACGTGGGGGGGGGGGTGGCGGCCAGGCGGGGCCTCCCGGTGTCCCCGGGGCGTGGCCCAGGCCCTGCGGTGTCACGGTTCCCCCCCCCCCCCCGCGGCCGCGGGCGGATGCGCTGGGCCGGGCTGATAACGCCTGGCGGGGGGGGGGGGTGTGTGTGTGTGTGGGGGTGTGACCCCCCCCCGCGTGGGCCCCGGCCTTGGGCAACGGGCCGCGGCTTCCTGCCGCCCCGGGGGAGGCACGCACACAACGGGGGGGGACGCCGGAGTGGCCCCGTCACTGCCCCCCCCCCCGGGGTCCCCCCCCCGTATCTCCCTGCCGCCCCCATCATCCCCCCGGGCCCCCGTGTCCCCCCTTCCCCACCCGCCCCTGGTCCCTCTGCCCCCCCCGTGTCCCCACCCCTGTCCCCCTCTGCCCCCCCATGCCCCCTGTGTCCCCCCCGTGTCCCCCCTCCTCCTGTCCCCATCACCCCCCTGTGCCCCCCCGTGTCCCCCCCCCCCCGTGTCCCCCTTTTCTGTCCCCCATCTTCCACTCCCATCCCCCCCGTGTCCCGTCCCCCCCCACTTCCCACCCCACCCCCTGTCCCCGGGTTCCTGTCCCCCCCCCCCCCCGTCCCCCCAGGGTGTCCCCGGGGCGGGCACCGGGTGGCAGCGGGCACGGGGCCGCCCTGGGGGCTGGCACTGCCGGGCTCCGTGTCCCCACGGCCCCGTGTCCCCGCCGGGCATGGCCCTGCCCTGAGCACGGGCACCAGGTGGGTCACGGCGTCGCGGTGGGGACGGGGCACGCGCGTGTGCGACGGGGGTGGGGAGGCGTGTCACGGGGACGGGCACACGCGTGTGTGATCCCCAGGGAGGGATTGTGTATGTGGCGGGGGGGTCAGAGCACGCGTGTGCCCGTGTGTTGGTGGTGGTGCACGCGTGTGCCCAGGGACTGGGTGTCTGTGCAGGTGTGTGCACGAGGATCACGATATCGGTGCACGCGTGCGCCCAGGGACTGGGTGTCTGTGCAGGTGTGTGCACGAGGATCACGATATCGGTGCACGCGTGTGCACAGGGACTGGGTGTTGGTGCACGTGTGTGCACAAAGATCACGGTATCGGTGCACGTGTGTGTTCAGGGATCGGTGCACAGGCGTGTTCAGGGAGGGTGCCAGGGCAGCAGAGCACGCGTGTGCTGTGTGCTGGTGCATTCGTGCTTGTGCTGGTGCACGCGCGTGCCCAGGGATCGGGGTATCAGCGCACGCGTGTGCTCTGAGGGATACTAGTGCTCGCCTGGGCTCATTGCACAAGCGTGTTCAGAGAGGGTGCACGTGTGTGCCCGTGTGTTAGTGCTTGTACGGGTGCACACGCGTGCACGAGGATCACAGCATCGGTGCACGCGTGTGCCCAGGGCTCGGGGCGTTGGTGCACGTGTGTGCCCAGGAGGGTGCCGGGGCGGCAGAACGCGCGTGTGCCGTGTGTTGGTGCTCGTCCTGGCGCACGCGTGTGCCCAGGGATTGGTGTATCGGTGCCTGCGCGTGCCTGGCTGCGTGTGCGGGGCAGGCAGGGTGCAGGCAGGGTGCAGGCAGGGTGCCAGCAGCTCGGCAGGGGGGTGACGGTGCCGGGGCCCTGGCTCAGCCCCGGGCGGAAACGGCCCCAACGGCTGCGGGGGAAGAGGGGGAGACACGGGGGGGGGTGACACGGGGGGGGGAGACACGGGGGGGGGTGACACGGGGGGGGGGGTGACACGAGGGGGGGGGTGACACGGAGGGGGGGTGTGTGACGGCCAGGCCACGGGTGGGACGCATCGGTTGGTCCTTGTGCAACGTCCCGGCGTTGGGCAACGGGGTGGCGCAAGGCGGGCGGCACCCGGGGTGCACCCACGGGTGGGGGGGGGACGCACCCACGGGTGTGGGGGGACACCCCCACGCACACACACACCCCGCGGGGGGACACCCCACGTCCCTGCCCCGTCCCCCGCTGCACCCCGAAAGCAGAAGTGGGAGCAGGAAGGGACCTGCGGGGGGGGACACACACGGACACACACCCGACACGGGTGGGTCCGTGGGTGCCCCCCCCCCGGGACGGGCGATAACCCCTTATCTGGGGCGGCAGGAGGAGGCGGCGCCGCGGCTCCGGCATGGGGGACCCCGAGGTGAGCGGGGGGGCCGGGGGGGGGCACTGGGGGGTGTCTGAGGGTGTCATGGGCGACGTGGGGGGTCCTGGGGGTGTTTCAGGGGACCCCGGGGGTATCGGGGGGGGGCTCTAGGGCCCGGGGGGGGAATTGGGGCGGGGCCAAGGGCCGCCCTCGGCCAATCAGAGCCAACGATGCGCCTTGCCCCGCAGACCCTGGCGGCGCTCGGGGAGGTCGGGGGGCGGGGCCATCCCTTGGCCCCGCCTCTATGTCAGCCCCTGGCCCCGCCCCCGCCGGGCCCCGCCGAGGTGGAGCTCACGTGGCAGGAGATCCTCTCCCTCAGCGAGCTCCAGGTGCGCCACGCCCCCCGCGGGGCCACGCCCCTCTCAGACCACGCCCCCTCAGAGACCACGCCCCCCCGCTGCAGGGTCCTACCGCCCCCTGCCGGCCACCGCGGCTCCACACCCCACCCCCCCCCGCGATCCCCAACGCCCCCCCGGGACCCCCCGGCACCCACCTCCCCCTGGGAACCCCCACTGCCCCCCCCCCATCACACCCACCTTCCCCAAACCTCCTTCCGCTGCACCCACCTCCCTGGCAGACCCCCCCCCCCCCCCCATAGCACCCGCTCCCTGGCAGACCCCAACTGCACCCACCTCCCCCCCCGGGCCCCCCCATTCCCTCCCGCTCACCCCCTCCCTCTCCCCCGCAGGGCCTGGACATGGTGACAGACCCCCCCTTCGACCCCCTCTTTTGCCCCCTCCCTCCTCTCCCCCCTTCTCCCTACACCCCCCTTCCTCCTCCTCCTCCTCCTCCCCCCCCCCCCCCACCCCCCTTTTACCCCCCCTTTCCCCCCCCCCTCCTTTCCCCAATCCCCCCCTACCAACACCCTTCGCTCCGGAGCCCCCGACCCACCCAGTCGCTCCCTGGGGGGGCGGCGGCGGCGGCAGCAGTCGGGACCCCCGCCGGGCGCTGGCATCGGCGTTACCCATCGGACCCGAAGCCATCGTCAACTTGCCGGTGGAAGATTTCAACGCGTTGTTGGGACGAGCGCGATTGTCGGGACCGGAGTTGGCTTTAGCTCGTGACATCCGCCGTCGCGGCAAAAATAAGGTGGCGGCTCAAAAATGTCGCCGCAGGAAATTGGAAGCCATCGCTCGGTTACAGGCGGAATTGGGGAGGTTGGGGAAGGAACGGGAACGGTTGTTGAGGGCGCGGGGACAGGCGGAACGGGCGCTGGGGGCTCTGCGGCGTGACCTGGCCCGTGTTTCGGCGCAGGTGCTGGGGGCCCTGAGGGACGGGGCCGGGAACCCCCTGCCCCCCGAGAGGTTCGGGCTGCGCCTGACGCCTGACGGGGGGCTCAGCCTGGACAGCCCGGGGCTGGGGGAGTTGTCCTGAGCCCCCAAAGGGCACCCAAGGGTGTCCCCGCACACCCCGTGGCTGCGATGGGTCCTGCACCCTGCGCTGTCCCCCAGCCCCTCGGGGTGCCCCCAGCCCTCCCCGGGACACCCCGTCACCGCCACCCCTGTACATAGACAATAAACCAGCTCACGAGGGGCCAGCGCCTGTGTCGCCTCTGTCACCTCCCGTCACCCCGGGGTGACGCATTCCTGCCACCCTCCTTCTCCGTCCCCCCAGGGCGAGGAGGTGTCCCCACCTCGCCTCAACCCAAGTGACGCGTCCCCGTTACTCCGTCCCACCCTGGGGCGTCACGTACTCGTCAGCCCCACGTCCGCCTGTCACCTCCTGTCCCTGTCACCTCTGGGTGACGCCTGGACCTCACTTTCCCTGGGGTACCTACCCCAAGACCTCGTGCCCCAGCCCTGGCAGCCTCATCCCCCCCTTCCCCCCCCATCCTGTCCCCTCCATCCTCTTCCTCACCCCTGTCCCCAAACCCCCCCGAACCCCCCGTCCCCCCAGCTTCACCCCCACCCTGTCCCCTCCCTGTCTGCTCCATCCTTGTCCCCTCTGTCCCCAACCCCCCGCCCCGTCCCCACAGACGGGACACGCTTACAAAAATACCCTTTGTTTTATTTACAAGGCCCCCCGCCGCACAGCAGCGCCGCCTCCCGGGTGCTAACGGGCTCCCATGGGTGCTGCAAGGAAGGGGACAGCCATGGGGGGGGGGGGGGTGCATCCCCAGCCCCGGGGGGTGTCACACGCGTCCCCTTGCACCCCCCCCCGTCGTCCCCTCGTGCTCACCTCCGCCGGTGACCCGTGGGCTCCTCTCCCCTTGCCGGTGGCTCCTAAAAAAAGCGGAGGCAAGCGTTAGCGACCCGGGGGGGTGTCCTGGGGGGGGGGAAACGGGGATGTGGGGGGGTCACACACACACACACAGAAGCTGCTCTTACCTACAGCGTCCCTGCCCTGCGCTCTGCCGTGCTGCGAGGGGGAGAACTTTTTTTGGGGGGGCGGGGGGGGTGTGTGTCCCAATGCCAAGGGGACACCCCCAGGATGGGGCTGGGGGGGCGGCGGAGGTTGAAACGGGGGGTGCGGGGCCCGTGAAGGGCGAAATGGGGCTGGGGGGGGGGGGGGGAAATGTGTGTGGGGATGGGGGGGGGCGAAATGCCTGAGCTAGTCTGAGCTGGGGGCAGGGGGGGGGGATATGGGCTGCGCCCCGCAACCGCTGACACCAGAGTGGCGTAGAGAACAAATATAGGTATTAAAAAAAAAAAAAAATTAAAAAAAAAAAGAATAATTAAAAAAAAAAAAAGACACATTTATTCAGCGTCATGTTGTGTTACAGTTAGCGATCGACAGCACGGGCGCGCAAATAAAACCGAGGCTCCCGGGAGGCCTCGTCGGAATGCTTCCACGGCACAGAAAACTAAAATAACCTGTTGTACAATTAGTCACAAACACAGTCCTGTTTCGCAAAGGAGACTTCTGTCTAACACACGTCTTCATGGAGCAGCCACCCCCCGCCACAGCTGTGAGTGGGCCGAGTTCACAACTGGTGTAACCTGCAGCTTCCCTGTCCCTTCTCTGGCTCGCCTCTCCCGCTAAGCTTTGTTTCCTGTTGAATAATACGGAATAAAGTTAATCTAAAACGGCCCCGGGTCCAGCCGCCGCTTTGAGGGCGTTTGGTAGCTTTTATTTAAAAAAAAAAAAAAATAAATAATAATAGGGTTTGGTTTTGGTTTTTTTTTTTTTTCCTTTTATTTATTTTTTTGTTAAGGTAACGCTGGTTTTGGGATGGTTCGCCTGCTTCGCGACGGACGGGCTTACCTGGGTGTTAAAACCTCCTGCCGCCGCCGTAGCTGCCGCCGCCGCTCGAGCTGCCGTAACCGCCTGCGAGAGGAAGGGAGGGTTAGAGAAATACTTGGGGAGGGGTGGGGAAAAAGCAGATTTGGGGTGCTGCATCTGACACCCCCCCGCCCCGCCTTGGGGACTCACCGCCGCCGTACGGCCCCGAGCTCCTGCCCCCGAAGTTGCCCCCCTTCATGGGGCCGAAATTGGACGACTGGTTGTTGTAACTGCCGAAATCGTTGTAGTTCCCCCCGCCGCCAAAATTGCTGCCTGGAGTGAGGGGTTTCGGGGTGGGGGGCGGAAAAGGGGGGGGAAATGGGGTCAGTGCACAGAACGGGGGGGCACTTGGGGGTCTCAGGGGGGTTAATAGGGAGCCCAGAGGCACCCCATGGTTGCGGGGGGGTTAACAGGGAGCCCAGGGGCAGCTGGGGGCTTTGGGGTGATTTCACTGGATTCCGGGGCACCCCACGGCCGGTGGGTGTTTAATGGGGCACCACGAGGGACCCAAAGGCTGGTGGGTGTTTAATGGGGGACCAGGAAGCACCCCATGGCCAGGGGGAGGATTTCACAGGAACCCAGAGGTGAGGGGGGGTTAATAGGGAGCCCAGAGGCACCTGGGAGCCTGGGAGGGGGGGAATTAATGGGGAGCCTGGAGGCACCCCCCTGCAGGGTGGGGGTCAAGGGGAGCCCAGAGGGGATTTATGGGGGGCCAGGGGAGGGGTGTCTGACCTGTGCCCGCTTCCGAAAGGCCGTTCCGCACGGCGAGCGCGGGTCCCCGGGCGGGACGCCGTCCTCCGCTGCCGCCGCCGAAACCCCCCCCGCCGTTATTATAACCGTCGTAGGTGCTGCTGCCGCCGTAGCCCCGGTTGCCGCCAGAGTAGCCGGGGCCGCTGCCGCCGTAACCTGGGGGAGAGGAAGGAGGGCGCTGAGCTCCGAGGGCCGCCCCGGCGGGCGCGTGGGGGCCGGGCTCCGGGTTCGGCAGGGCGGTGGGCTGCGTCCGCTGTCTGGGCCGGGCCACGGGGCCGGCTGGCGTCCTCGGCGAGCGGCTGGGCGCGTTGGCCGCTGCCCGTCGGAGAAATCCCGCTCTGGCCTTACCGTCATTGCCAAATCCATTATAGCCGTCTCCGCCGCCGCCATAACCGCCACCGCGGCTGCCACCAAACCCACCTGAAAAGAACAAACCGTTGTGGTTCAATCCGTCCACGCGGGGCCGGGAGGTTTAGAGCTGCCGGAGAGAAAAGTTCGGGGTGCCGAAATCCCGGCGTGGAGGGAGGAGGAGCGATGCTCTGGCCGGGCCGAGGGGGGGGGCCGGGAGCCGGAGCGGTGGCAGCCGGAGCGGCGGCGGCGTTTGGGCTAGGTTTTGAGCTGCATCTCGAGCCGGACGGCGTCCCTTGCGGCTGGCAGCCGGACGGGTCCCGCCGAACCACTTACCACGGCCGCCGAAGTTGCCGCCGCGACTGAAGTTGTCGTTACCGCCGAATCCGCCTCCGCGGCCGCCGCCGAAATTCCCGGAACCGCTGCGGCCTAGGAGAGGGGGCGGAGGGGGGGGACAGCCTTTAGGAACAGCACAGGCAGCGGGGTCTAGCGGCAGCTCAGGGCGGGGGGGGAGCAGGGGGCCGAGGCGCAGGCTCACCTCTCTGGCTGGCTGAGGCGCTGGCCATCTCCTGCTTCGAGAGGGCTTTCCTCACCTCGCAGTTGTGCCCGTTCACAGTGTGGTATTTCTGAACTGCGGAGAGGGAGAGAGCGAGGGGGGGAAAGGTTTAGGGGAAGGGGGATGCAAAACCGGGCGTCCCGCTCGCTTTTGGCACGCGCCGGACTTACTGACTATCTTGTCGACGGAGTCGTGGTCGTCAAAGGTAACGAAGGCGAAACCCCTCTTCTTGCCGCTGCCGCGATCCGTCATGATCTCGATGACTTCGATTTTGCCATATTGGCCAAAATAGTCTCTCAAGTGATGCTCCTCTGTGTCCTCCTTGATTCCGCCCACAAAGATTTTCTTCACTGTGAGGTGGGCTCCGGGCCGCTGGGAATCCTGTGGGAATACGGCGGCGTGGGTTTGGGGTGGGGGCAGCCCCCCAAAACCAGCCCTGGGCTCTGCCAGCCCCCTCCGGCGGGGTCTGAGTCCCCTCCACGAGCTGCTGGGGATGGTGGTGGCTGCTCCCTACCTCTCTGGATACGGCCCTCTTTGGTTCAACGACTCTGCCGTCCACTTTGTGCGGCCGGGCGTTCATGGCGGCGTCGACCTCTTCCACCGAGGAGTACGTGACGAAGCCGAAACCTCGCGAGCGTTTGGTGTTCGGGTCTCTCATCACCTGGGAGGACAAAACCGCGTCAGGGCACGGCGTGGAGCCCCCCGTGAAAAGCAGGAGCCCCTCTCTGTGGGGACATGGCTCCTTTCCCTCAGTTCCTTTGCCTCTCGCTCCTGCCCTGGCAGTCGCAGAGCGGTTGCTCTCCTCGTTACCCACGTTGTTATAAGTCAGCGGTGGGTCACCGAGGGCTGACGTTTGGCACCCACCCCCCGGCCCAGGGAGGAACTGGGGGCAGAGGGGATGGGGGGGGACCCCAGCAGGGATTTGGGTGGGGGGGTGTCTTACCACGCAGTCGGTCAGGGTGCCCCATTGCTCGAAGTGGCTGCGGAGGCTCTCGTCTGTGGTTTCGAAGCTGAGGCCGCCAATGAAGAGCTTGCGGAGCTGCTCGGGCTCCTTTGGAGACTGCAGGAAGGGGGTGATACGGAGAGGGGTGAGGGGCTGGACACCCCTATCCCCCCAGCTACAGAGATGCTCTGACACCCCCAAACCTCCTACATGGGATCCCCTGGCATTGGCCCAGCCCCAGGGAGGCCCTGTCACCCCAAAGTGCCCCCCCCCGGGACTGCCTCGCACCCCCTCAGCTCCAGGGAGGCCCTGTCACCCCCAGCCCCCCCTCACTGGACCCACTGTACTCCATCATCTCTCTCTTCAGCCCCAAAGAGGCCTCACCACCCCCAAACCCTCTCTACGGGGCCTCCTCACCCTCCTCTAGCCCCAGGGGGGCCCGTTCATACCCAGCCCCCTCTCTTCCCCCCCCCAACCTCCCTCCAGCGCCAAACTCAACCCTAGGGAGATCCTGCCCCCCCAGCCCCATCTGTGGGCCTGCCCAGGCCCCCCTCCCCCCCGAGACTCCCAGTGGGGCTGGACAGACCCCAGGGAGCCCCTGGGGACCCCAGACTCCATTTATGGGACCGACCAGGCCCAGGGAAGGCCCTGTGAACCCCGAGCCCCAATATGTGAGGCTACCTGTTCCCTCGAGGGGTCTGAGCCCCTCCAGGTCCCATTTGTCGCAGTATCCAGGCCCCAAAGGGACCCTGAGCCCCCCCAGCCCCTATCTATGGGGGTATCCAGGCCCCAAAGGGACCCTGAGCCCCCCCAGCCCCTATCTATGGGGGTATCCAGGCCCCAAAGGGACCCTGAGCCCCCCCAGCCCCTATCTATGGGGGTATCCAGGCCCCAAAGGGACCCTGAGCCCCCCCAGCCCCTATCTATGGGGGTATCCAGGCCCCAAAGGGACCCTGAGCCCCCCCGGCCCCTATCTATGGGAGTATCCAGGCCCCAAAGGGACCCCTCGGCCCCCTCAGTGTCCACCTGTGGGGCAGTACAGGCCCGTGAGGCCCCCAACTCTCCTCTGTGGTGCTGCCCAGGCCTCAAGAAAGCCCTAAACCCTCCCAGCCCCCCCCCCCCAAGAGACCCTGAACCCCTCCCCAGCCCCCATCTACGGGGTGACCGAGATCTCCATGGGGGCCCGGTCTCCGTCCCCCACTTTCGAGCAAACCCCCCCCCCCCAAATTCCCGCCGCCCCCCCGGCCCGACCTGCGCACTGCGCATGCGCGGAGGCGGCGCGGCCGCCATCGCCCACCCGAGCACAAAGGCGCGCACGTGGCCCCGCGCGCGGGGAGCCGCGGCGGGGAGGGAGGGGAGGAGAGGGGGGAGAGCGGGCGCGCGCGGGGCTGCGCATGCGCCGCGGGGGCCCCCCGACGCGCAGCGGACCATCGGCGCCTGCGCAGAAGGCGGCGGGCGGGAGACGCGCGCAGGCGCAGTACGCTCGGCCCGCGCGGCGGCGAGCGGGGCGGCGGGGGCGGGGAGGCCGCAGCGGGCGGCAGGGGCCGGCGGCGGGGCGGGGCGAGGCTGGGGGGCGGCGGGGCGCTTACCTCGGACTTGGCCATGGCGGCGGCGCGGGGCTGGGCGGGCTGGTCGGCGGGCGGCTCAGCGCGCGATGCTCCCTCTGCGAGGCGCCGACACAGAAAGGGGCCGAGCGACGCGAGCGCCGCCGCCTCACTCCGCCGCCCCCGCCGTCCGCCCGCCCCCCGGCCGCTCCCATTGGGCGGCACCGCCCGCGCCGCGCCCCCGCACCGCCTCCCATTGGGCGGTGGGCCTGAGCGACGCGGCCTCATTGGCGGCGTCCAGCCGCTCCGCCCGCGCTGCCGCCGCCGATTGGTCGCGACGGGCGAGATCCCACCTCCGCGCCTCACGGATTGGGCGAGACCGCCGCGGCCCCGCCCTGTGCCCCTTTTCCCGCTCCGGCCCAGAGACTCCCCGGCTCTCCTCCGATTGGCTCTCTCGCTGGCGGTCCCGCCTTGCACCTCCCTCTCATTGGCTAGCGCAGCGGCGCGGCCGTTCCCATTGGCGGGCGCGGCCGTCGCTCAGCGCTGCCCGGCGGCGGGCCCGGCGGAGGTCGGCGAGCGCGGCGCGGCGGGCGGCAGCAGCAGGGCGCGGCAGCGCCGCGGCGGCGAGTCCCGGCGGCGGCGAGGAGGGGTAGCCCGCCCGCCGGCGCCCAAGGTGGACCTGGCTTAGCGCATGCGCAACGCGGGGGGGGGGAGGGAGGGCGGACGCATGCGCGGAGAGCGGCCGGCGGCGCCTGCGCGCTGCGGGCGGTTTTGGCGGGCGGAGCGCGGAGCGGCGGCGGCTCGGAGGGGCGGCCAGACCGCGGCGGACGGGCCCGCGCCGGAGCCGCTCCCCGCCCAGGTAGCGGCGGCTGGCGGCGGATGAATGGGGGGCAGGGCGGGGGCGCGCCCCGCCGGCGGGATGGGCAGGCGCGCCGGCCAATGGCGGCGGCGGGGGGCGGGGGCGAGCGGTGACCCTCTCGACCAATGGCGGCGGCGGAGGGGCAGGACGGCGCGGGGACTGACGGCCGATCGGGCCAACGGTGGCGGGAGGGAGGCGGGGTGGAGTGGCAGCGAGCGGCGGCGTGTTCAACCAATGAGCGAGCGGGCGCGGCCGTCTCGCCGGCCAATGGAAAGAGGTGGCGCGCTGCTCGCCCCGCCCCCGCGGCCCGGTTCCCTGAACATCACCGGGCCGGGCCCCACCGGTACCGGCCTGGCTCCGGGACCAGCCAACCCCGAGCCGAACCGGCTCTGGTTTTTGCCTCAAACCGGTTCTTTTTTTACCCCAGAACGGTGTTTTTCCCTTCAAAACAGGACCTTTTGCCTCAAAACAGCACTTTTGGCCTCAAAATGGAACTTTTGGCCTCCAAACGGCGCTTTTCTTTTGTTCTTCCCGGACTCCCACAGGCGGCTTTAGGGATGCGATGCCCCGGGGCTCCGTTCCCATCCCATTTTATACCCAACCCGGCCCTTTTTACACCCAACCCCACCCTTTTTACACCCAACCCTCCCCTTTTATCCCCAAAACCTCCCCTTTTACCCCCAAAACCACCGCCGGTAAATCAGTGCCCAGTTTGGGCCTTTGCCACCTGAGGAACGAGGAGGACGAGGAATTTCCTGGTTCCATCTTTTTTTTTTTTTTTTAGGGCTGAATTAAAAAAAAAAAACCCCACCAAACCTACACTAAACCCGAGATTTTGACTTAAAGAAAAAAAAAGATTTTTAGAGGTTTAAACCTGGCGAGTTTTGCCATTTAAGCAGCAAAACACCGCAGGTTTCCCCCCCCCCCCTTTTATTTTTTTCTTTGCCTCACCCCTTTTTAATTCACCTTTAAACCCCCCCATAAAACAATACGGAACCCTGTTATAAATTGATGGGAAAAACGGCCTTTTCCGCACCCACTAACCCCCAAATCCTCATCATTTTTAGCCATTTTAACCCAAATTGCATTGGAAGGCGCCGGTTAAGTCTTGTTTTTACGGGTTTCGGGGGTGATGGGTGGCAGGGCGTCCCCAATAACACACCCCCCACCCCCGCACTGTGTCCCCCACCCACTCAGGACCCGTGGGCGCTGCGCTATGGGCAAGAGGAGCAAGCGGCCAGCCGACAGCTCGTCCTCGGGAGACGAGGAAGAGTATGTGGTGGAGAAGGTGCTGGACCGACGCGTGGTGAAGGGCCAGGCCGAGTACCTGCTCAAGTGGAAAGGCTTCTCCGAGTAAGTATCGCCGGGGACGGTGACGATGATGACGATGGTGATGATGATGATGGTTATTTGATAACAGGGAACACAATACTTGGGAGCCGGAGAAGAACCTGGATTGCCCGGAGTTGATTTCGGAGTTTATGAGGAAGTATAAGAAGATGAAGGAGGGTGATGGGAATAAACCGCGAGAGAAGGTGGAGAGCGCCAAGAGGAAAGGAGGGCTGCCCGCCGGCGGGGAGGATGTCAAGGTCAAGAAGAAGAGGGAGGTGAGGGAGGGTCCTGCCACGGGGATGGAGACGGGCACCCAGGGGATGAGGATGGGCACCCAGGGGATGGAGATGGGCACCCAGTATCCCCGTGATGGGGACAGGCACCCAGGGATGAGGATGGGCGATCAGGGATGGGGACGCCCAGCATCCCTGCGATGGGGACGGGCACCCAGGAATGAGGACGGGCAGCCAGGAATGAGGATGGGCACCCAGCCATGGAGACAGACAGACACCCAGGCAAGGCGACACCCAGCACCCCTGTGATGGGGACAGGCGCCCGGGATTGTTGGGGATTTACATGCCAGCCACCGTGATCCGACCCTGGGATCCTGCAGATGAGCTGCAGGCCTGAGGGAAGGGGAAATGGAAGGAAACGGGACGGGGAAGGGAAAGTTTCCCCTTCCTCTGAGGAGTTTGGGGCTGACGGCTCAAACCAGTACCTCTGGAGAGGGCCCCCACCACCGATTGCACCCCCAGCTACACCCTCAGCACCCATCACCCAACCCCTGAGCCCAGCTCCTTATTCCCAGTTGGTGGTGTCCTTTTCTTCCCGTTTTTCACTGCCCTGGCCACCCTCGGCAGTGACCTCATTCTCCTGGAATTGTTTCCCTGGTCCTTATCTTCTCTGTTCCGCTCCTGTCTGCCGGATTCGGGGAGTTTGGGTGTTTGCAGCGTTAGTTTTATCGGAAGGTTTAGGCTTGGTCGGCTCCTGCGGCAGCTGAACCAGACTCCAGAAAAAAAAGTCAATCGAATTTTTTCTGTGACATTGTGGGGACGGGCACCCAGGGGTGGGGACGGGCACCCAGGGGTGGGCACAGGCACCCAGTGCCACCACAAAGGGTCAGCACCACCCAGTGCCACCAGCATGGTGAGGATGTCCCCATCCCTGTGACCTCCAACCATCCCAAACCAGGGCTGTAACCCCCTCCCGCTCCCCCCTGCCGCCCCCGCGCGTGTCCACACCGCTTCACCCCGCAAATAATTTCCTTTTTTTTCCCCTCAAATCCACAGAGCAACGACATCGCCCGGGGTTTCGAGCGGGGGCTGGAGCCTGAGAAGATCATCGGTGCCACCGACTCCTGCGGGGACCTGATGTTCCTGATGAAGTGGTGAGGCCACCCCGTGTGTTCCCAGGACGAGGGGGGTGACCACCAACTTCTGTGTCCCCCCCTGACCCCCCCTATTTATTTCTTATGTGTCTCCCTCCCCCCAGGAAGGACACGGACGAGGCTGACCTGGTGCTGGCGAAGGAAGCGAACCTCAAGTGTCCCCAGATTGTCATCGCTTTCTACGAGGAGCGGCTGACCTGGCACGCGTACCCCGAGGACACGGACAGCAAAGAGCGCGAGACCCCCCGGAGCTAAGGCGCCCCCCCCCCCACCTGTACATAGCCCCCCCTCCCCCATCATCTCGTGTCCCCCCCTGCCCTCCATGTCCCCAGGGATCCCCTTGCCCCTCCTCGCAGCCCCCCAGGGGACAGGGGAGGGGACAGTCCCCCCCAGTCACGGGGGTTGGGCAGGTTTGGGGGGGGCTTGGCCCCATTTTTTTGCTGTTTTTCTAAGGTCGGTGTTTTTAGCCGGGGCCACCCCAGGCCCCTCCCCCCTGGTTGTCCTCCCTCTCCGTATTTGTTTCCAATAAACGGTCACTTTTCAGGAGCCGCTGCTTTGTCGGGGGCGGGGTGGGTAGTGGGGTGACTGGGCGCCCCCCAGTATCCCCAGTGGGGTCCAGTTCAGCCCCAGTCAGGGGGATCCAGGGGAAAAGGGGGGGGGGTCCCAGCTCTGCCCCCCCCCCACTCCCCGCGGCCGACACTGTGGCGCCACCTGGTGGGCGCGAGGCGGCGCTGCAGAACAGTCAGCTGAGGGGAGGGGACACGGGGGGGGGGGGGGGAAATGGGGGAACAGCGGAGACGGGGAACACGACACGGACCGGGCTGCGAACCCTATGGGTAGCCGTGAGGCAGCTGGGGTGTCCCGGGGGAACACGATTGGACCGTTCTGAGTGGAACAGGGGGTACATGTGGGGCAGAGAGGGGGGGGTCGGACACCCCAAGGACACAGGGAATACTGCTGGACCCAGCACCCATTGTTGGGGCTGGCACCTTTGGCCACGGAGCAGGGGCTGGACGTTTGCAGTTCGCATACAGGATGCTGATTATGAGTGAGACATACCTGTGCTGATACGTACACATACAAAATATTATATATAATCAGTGTGCTGCCTCCAAACTGTAAACGTTGAGCTCCTGCTCCCAGGCCAAAGGTGCCAGCCCCAAAACGCATGCCTGCCCTCAAACCTCCCTCAGGGGCCCTCGCACAGACCCACTCACACTGGGGCTGCGGGCTCGCCTGTCCGAGCAAGGGCTCAACATAGAGCCTTACGACCCTCTCCACCAAAAATCTGCGTCCACACTGAAAAATGTGAACGTCCAGCCCTAGCTCCCAGGCCAAAGGTGCCAGCCCCAAAACGCATGCCTGCCCTCAAACCTCCCTCAGCGGCCCTCGCACAGACCCACTCACATTGGGGCTGCGGGCTCGCCTAGCCGAGCAAGGGCTCAACATAGAGCCTTACGACCCTCTCCACCAAAAATCTGCGTCCACACTGAAAAATGTGAACGTCCAGCCCTAGCTCCCAGGCCAAAGGTGCCAGCCCCAAAACGCATGCCTGCCCTCAAACCTCCCTCAGGGGCCCTCGCACAGACCCACTCACACTGGGGCTGCGGGCTCGCCTGTCTGAGCAAGGGCTCAACATAGAGCCTTACGACCCTCTCCACCAAAAATCAGCGTCCACACTGAAAAATGTGAACGTCCAGCCCTAGCTCCCAGGCCAAAGGTGCCAGCCCCAAAACGCATGCCTGCCCTCAAACCTACCCCAGCGACCCTCGCATAGACCCACTCACATTGGGGCTGCGGGCTCACCTAGCCGAGCAAGGGCTCAACATAGAGCCTTACGTCACTCTCCACCAAAAATCAGCGTCCACACTGAAAAATGTGAACGTCCAGCCCTAGCTCCCAGGCCAAAGGTGCCAGCCCCAAAACGCATGCCTGCCCTCAAACCTCCCTCAGCGGCCCACGCACAGACCCACTCACATTGGGGCTGCGGGCTCGCCTGTCCGAGCAAGAGCTCAACATAGAGCCTTACGTCCCTCTCCACCAAAAATCAGCGTCCACACTGAAAAATGTGAACGTCCAGCCCTAGCTCCCAGGCCAAAGGTGCCAGCCCCAAAACGCATGCCTGCCCTCAAACCTCCCTCAGGGGCCCTCGCACAGACCCACTCACACTGGGGCTGCGGGCTTGCCTGTCCGAGCAAGGGCTCAACATAGAGCCTTACGTCCCTCTCCACCAAAAATCAGCGTCCACACTGAAAAATGTGAAAGTCCAGCCCTAGCTCCCAGGCCAAAGGTGCCAGCCCCAAAACGCATGCCTGCCCTCAAACCTCCCTCAGGGGCCCTCGCACAGACCCACTCACATTGGGGCTGCGGGCTCGCCTGTCCGAGCAAGGGCTCAACATAGAGCCTTACGTCCCTCTCCACCAAAAATCAGCGTCCACACTGAAAAATGTGAACGTCCAGCCCTAGCTCCCAGGCCAAAGGTGCCAGCCCCAAAACGCATGCCTGCCCTCAAACCTCCCTCAGCGGCCCTCGCACAGACCCACTCACATTGGGGCTGCGGGCTCGCCTGTCTGAGCAAGGGCTCAACATAGAGCCTTACGACCCTCTCCACCAAAAATCAGCGTCCACACTGAAAAATGTGAACGTCCAGCCCTAGCTCCCAGGCCAAAGGTGCCAGCCCCAAAACGCATGCCTGCCCTCAAACCTCCCTCAGCGGCCCTCGCACAGACCCACTCACACTGGGGCTGCGGGCTCGCCTAGCCGAGCAAGGCCTCAACATAGAGCCTTACGACCCTCTCCACCAAAAATCAGCGTCCACACTGAAAAATGTGAACGTCCAGCCCTAGCTCCCAGGCCAAAGGTGCCAGCCCCAAAACGCATGCCTGCCCTCAAACCTCCCTCAGCGGCCCTCGCACAGACCCACTCACATTGGGGCTGCGGGCTCGCCTGTCTGAGCAAGAGCTCAACATAGAGCCTTACGTCCCTCTCCACCAAAAATCAGCGTCCACACTGAAAAATGTGAACGTCCAGCCCTAGCTCACAGGCCAAAGGTGCCAGCCCCAAAACGCATGCCTGCCCTCAAACCTCCCTCAGCGGCCCTCGCATAGACCCACTCACATTGGGGCTGCGGGCTCGCCTAGCCGAGCAAGGGCTCAACATAGAGCCTTACGTCCCTCTCCACCAAAAATCAGCGTCCACACTGAAAAATGTGAACGTCCAGCCCTAGCTCCCAGGCCAAAGGTGCCAGCCCCAAAACGCATGCCTGCCCTCAAACCTCCCTCAGCGGCCCTCGCACAGACCCACTAACATTGCGGCTGCGGGCTCGCCTGTCCGAGCAAGGGCTCAACATAGAGCCTTACGTCCCTCCCCACCAAAAATCAGCGTCCACACTGAAAAATGTGAAAGTCCAGCCCTAGCTCCCAGGCCAAAGGTGCCAGCCCCAAAACGCATGCCTGACCTCAAACCTCCCTCAGCGGCCCTCGCACAGACCCACTCACATTGGGGCTGCGGGCTCGCCTGTCTGAGCAAGGGCTCAACATAGAGCCTTACGACCCTCTCCACCAAAAATCAGCGTCCACACTGAAAAATGTGAACGTCCAGCCCTAGCTCCCAGGCCAAAGGTGCCAGCCCCAAAACGCATGCCTGCCCTCAAACCTACCCCAGCGACCCTCGCATAGACTCACTCACATTGGGGCTGCGGGCTCGCCTAGCCGAGCAAGAGCTCAACATAGAGCCTTACGTCCCTCTCCACCAAAAATCAGCGTCCACACTGAAAAATGTGAACGTCCAGCCCTAGCTCCCAGGCCAAAGGTGCCAGCCCCAAAACGCATGCCTGCCCTCAAACCTCCCTCAGCGGCCCACGCACAGACCCATTAACATTGCGGCTGCGGGCTCGCCTCTCCGAGCAAGGGCTCAACATAGAGCCTTACGTCCCTCTCCACCAAAAATCAGCGTCCACACTGAAAAATGTGAACGTCCAGCCCTAGCTCCCAGGCCAAAGGTGCCAGCCCCAAAACGCATGCCTGCCCTCAAACCTCCCTCAGCGGCCCTCGCACAGACCCACTCACACTGGGGCTGCGGGCTCGCCTGTCCGAGCAAGGGCTCAACATAGAGCCTTACGTCCCTCTCCACCAAAAATCTGCGTCCACACTGAAAAATGTGAACGTCCAGCCCTAGCTCCCAGGCCAAAGGTGCCAGCCCCAAAACGCATGCCTGCCCTCAAACCTCCCTCAGCGGCCCTCGCACAGACCCACTCACATTGGGGCTGCGGGCTCGCCTGTCCGAGCAAGGGCTCAACATAGAGCCTTACGTCCCTCTCCACCAAAAATCAGCGTCCACACTGAAAAATGTGAACGTCCAGCCCTAGCTCCCCGGCCAAAGGTGCCAGCCCCAAAACGCATGCCTGCCCTCAAACCTCCCTCAGCGGCCCACGCACAGACCCACTAACATTGCGGCTGCGGGCTCGCCTGTCCGAGCAAGGGCTCAACATAGAGCCTTACGTTCCTCTCCACCAAAAATCAGCGTCCACACTGAAAAATGTGAAAGTCCAGCCCTAGCTCCCAGGCCAAAGGTGCCAGCCCCAAAACGCATGCCTGCCCTCAAACCTACCTCAGCGGCCCTCGCACAGACCCACTCACACTGGGGCTGCGGGCTCGCCTGTCCGAGCAAGGGCTCAACATAGAGCCTTACGTCCCTCTCCACCAAAAATCAGCGTCCACACTGAAAAATGTGAACGTCCAGCCCTAGCTCCCAGGCCAAAGGTGCCAGCCCCAAAACGCATGCCTGCCCTCAAACCTCCCTCAGCGGCCCTCGCACAGACCCACTCACATTGCGGCTGCGGGCTCGCCTGTCCGACCAAGGGCTCAACATAGAGCCTTACGACCCTCTCCACCAAAAATCAGCGTCCACACTGAAAAATGTGAACGTCCAGCCCTAGCTCCCAGGCCAAAGGTGCCAGCCCCAAAACGCATGCCTGACCTCAAACCTCCCTCAGCGGCCCTCGCACAGACCCACTCACATTGGGGCTGCGGGCTCGCCTAGCCGAGCAAGGGCTCAACATAGAGCCTTACGACCCTCTCCACCAAAAATCAGCGTCCACACTGAAAAATGTGAACGTCCAGCCCTAGCTCCCAGGCCAAAGGTGCCAGCCCCAAAACGCATGCCTGCCCTCAAACCTCCCTCAGCGGCCCTCGCACAGACCCACTCACATTGGGGCTGCGGGCTCGCCTGTCTGAGCAAGGGCTCAACATAGAGCCTTACGACCCTCTCCACCAAAAATCAGCGTCCACACTGAAAAATGTGAACGTCCAGCCCTAGCTCCCAGGCCAAAGGTGCCAGCCCCAAAACGCATGCCTGCCCTCAAACCTACCCCAGCGACCCTCGCATAGACCCACTCACATTGGGGCTGCGGGCTCGCCTAGCCGAGCAAGAGCTCAACATAGAGCCTTACGTCCCTCTCCACCAAAAATCAGCGTCCACACTGAAAAATGTGAACGTCCAGCCCTAGCTCCCAGGCCAAAGGTGCCAGCCCCAAAACGCATGCCTGCCCTCAAACCTCCCTCAGCGGCCCACGCACAGACCCATTAACATTGCGGCTGCGGGCTCGCCTCTCCGAGCAAGGGCTCAACATAGAGCCTTACGTCCCTCTCCACCAAAAATCAGCGTCCACACTGAAAAATGTGAACGTCCAGCCCTAGCTCCCAGGCCAAAGGTGCCAGCCCCAAAACGCATGCCTGCCCTCAAACCTCCCTCAGGGGCCCTCGCACAGACCCACTCACATTGGGGCTGCGGGCTCGCCTGTCCGAGCAAGGGCTCAACATAGAGCCTTACGACCCTCTCCACCAAAAATCAGCGTCCACACTGAAAAATGTGAACGTCCAGCCCTAGCTCCCAGGCCAAAGGTGCCAGCCCCAAAACGCATGCCTGACCTCAAACCTCCCTCAGGGGCCCTCGCATAGACCCACTCACATTGGGGCTGCGGGCTCGCCTGTCTGAGCAAGAGCTCAACATAGAGCCTTACGTCCCTCTCCACCAAAAATCAGCGTCCACACTGAAAAATGTGAACGTCCAGCCCTAGCTCACAGGCCAAAGGTGCCAGCCCCAAAACGCATGCCTGCCCTCAAACCTCCCTCAGCGGCCCACGCACAGACCCACTAACATTGCGGCTGCGGGCTCGCCTGTCCGAGCAAGGGCTCAACATAGAGCCTTACGTCCCTCCCCACCAAAAATCAGCGTCCACACTGAAAAATGTGAAAGTCCAGCCCTAGCTCCCAGGCCAAAGGTGCCAGCCCCAAAACGCATGCCTGACCTCAAACCTCCCTCAGCGGCCCTCGCACAGACCCACTCACATTGGGGCTGCGGGCTCGCCTGTCTGAGCAAGGGCTCAACATAGAGCCTTACGACCCTCTCCACCAAAAATCAGCGTCCACACTGAAAAATGTGAACGTCCAGCCCTAGCTCCCACGCCAAAGGTGCCAGCCCCAAAACGCATGCCTGCCCTCAAACCTACCCCAGCGACCCTCGCATAGACCCACTCACATTGGGGCTGCGGGCTCGCCTAGCCGAGCAAGAGCTCAACATAGAGCCTTACGTCCCTCTCCACCAAAAATCAGCGTCCACACTGAAAAATGTGAACGTCCAGCCCTAGCTCCCAGGCCAAAGGTGCCAGCCCCAAAACGCATGCCTGCCCTCAAACCTCCCTCAGCGGCCCACGCACAGACCCATTAACATTGCGGCTGCGGGCTCGCCTCTCCGAGCAAGGGCTCAACATAGAGCCTTACGTCCCTCTCCACCAAAAATCAGCGTCCACACTGAAAAATGTGAACGTCCAGCCCTAGCTCCCACGCCAAACGTGCCAGCCCCAAAACGCATGCCTGCCCTCAAACCTCCCTCAGGGGCCCTCGCACAGACCCACTCACATTGGGGCTGCGGGCTCGCCTGTCCGAGCAAGGGCTCAACATAGAGCCTTACGACCCTCTCCACCAAAAATCAGCGTCCACACTGAAAAATGTGAACGTCCAGCCCTAGCTCCCAGGCCAAAGGTGCCAGCCCCAAAACGCATGCCTGCCCTCAAACCTCCCTCAGCGGCCCACGCACAGACCCACTAACATTGGGGCTGCGGGCTCGCCTGTCCGAGCAAGGGCTCAACATAGAGCCTTACGTCCCTCTCCACCAAAAATCAGCGTCCACACTGAAAAATGTGAACGTCCAGCCCTAGCTCCCACGCCAAAGGTGCCAGCCCCAAAACGCATGCCTGCCCTCAAACCTCCCTCAGCGGCCCTCGCACAGACCCACTCACATTGGGGCTGCGGGCTCGCCTGTCCGAGCAAGGACTCAACATAGAGCCTTACGTCCCTCTCCACCAAAAATCAGCGTCCACACTGAAAAATGTGAACGTCCAGCCCTAGCTCCCAGGCCAAAGGTGCCAGCCCCAAAACGCATGCCTGCCCTCAAACCTCCCTCAGGGGCCCTCGCACAGACCCACTCACATTGGGGCTGCGGGCTCGCCTGTCTGACCAAGGGCTCAACATAGAGCCTTACGACCCTCTCCACCAAAAATCAGCGTCCACACTGAAAAATGTGAACGTCCAGCCCTAGCTCCCAGGCCAAAGGTGCCAGCCCCAAAACGCATGCCTGCCCTCAAACCTCCCTCAGCGGCCCTCGCACAGACCCACTCACACTGGGGCTGCGGGCTCGCCTGTCCGAGCAAGGGCTCAACATAGAGCCTTACGTCCCTCCCCACCAAAAATCAGCGTCCACACTGAAAAATGTGAAAGTCCAGCCCTAGCTCCCAGGCCAAAGGTGCCAGCCCCAAAACGCATGCCTGCCCTCAAACCTCCCTCAGGGGCCCTCGCACAGACCCACTCACATTGGGGCTGCGGGCTCGCCTGTCCGAGCAAGGGCTCAACATAGAGCCTTACGACCCTCTCCACTAAAAATCAGCGTCCACACTGAAAAATGTGAACGTCCAGCCCTAGCTCCCAGGCCAAAGGTGCCAGCCCCAAAACGCATGCCTGCCCTCAAACCTCCCTCAGGGGCCCTCGCACAGACCCACTCACACTGGGGCTGCGGGCTCGCCTAGCCGAGCAAGGCCTCAACATAGAGCCTTACGACCCTCTCCACCAAAAATCAGCGTCCACACTGAAAAATGTGAACGTCCAGCCCTAGCTCCCAGGCCAAAGGTGCCAGCCCCAAAACGCATGCCTGCCCTCAAACCTCCCACAGCGGCCCTCGCACAGACCCACTCACACTGGGGCTGCGGGCTCGCCTGTCCGAGCAAGGCCTCAACATAGAGCCTTACGACCCTCTCCACCAAAAATCAGCGTCCACACTGAAAAATGTGAACGTCCAGCCCTAGCTCCCAGGCCAAAGGTGCCAGCCCCAAAACGCATGCCTGCCCTCAAACCTCCCTCAGCGGCCCTCGCATAGACCCACTCACATTGGGGCTGCGGGCTCGCCTAGCCGAGCAAGGGCTCAACATAGAGCCTTACGACACTCTCCACCAAAAATCAGCGTCCACACTGAAAAATGTGAACGTCCAGCCCTAGCTCCCAGGCCAAAGGTGCCAGCCCCAAAACGCATGCCTGCCCTCAAACCTCCCTCAGCGGCCCTCGCATAGACCCACTCACATTGGGGCTGCGGGCTCGCCTGTCCGAGCAAGAGCTCAACATAGAGCCTTACGTCCCTCTCCACCAAAAATCAGCGTCCACACTGAAAAATGTGAACGTCCAGCCCTAGCTCCCAGGCCAAAGGTGCCAGCCCCAAAACGCATGCCTGCCCTCAAACCTCCCTCAGGGGCCCTCGCACAGACCCACTCACATTGGGGCTGCGGGCTCGCCTGTCTGAGCAAGAGCTCAACATAGAGCCTTACGACCCTCTCCACTAAAAATCAGCGTCCACACTGAAAAATGTGAACGTCCAGCCCTAGCTCCCAGGCCAAAGGTGCCAGCCCCAAAACGCATGCCTGCCCTCAAACCTCCCTCAGGGGCCCTCGCACAGACCCACTCACACTGGGGCTGCGGGCTCGCCTAGCCGAGCAAGGCCTCAACATAGAGCCTTACGACCCTCTCCACCAAAAATCAGCGTCCACACTGAAAAATGTGAACGTCCAGCCCTAGCTCCCAGGCCAAAGGTGCCAGCCCCAAAACGCATGCCTGCCCTCAAACCTCCCTCAGCGGCCCTCGCACAGACCCACTCACATTGGGGCTGCGGGCTCGCCTAGCCGAGCAAGGGCTCAACATAGAGCCTTACGTCCCTCTCCACCAAAAATCAGCGTCCACACTGAAAAATGTGAACGTCCAGCCCTAGCTCCCAGGCCAAAGGTGCCAGCCCCAAAACGCATGCCTGCCCTCAAACCTCCCTCAGGGGCCCTCGCATAGACCCACTCACATTGGGGCTGCGGGCTCGCCTAGCCGAGCAAGGGCTCAACATAGAGCCTTACGACCCTCTCCACCAAAAATCAGCGTCCACACTGAAAAATGTGAACGTCCAGCCCTAGCTCCCAGGCCAAAGGTGCCAGCCCCAAAACGCATGCCTGCCCTCAAACCTCCCTCAGCGGCCCTCGCATAGACCCACTCACATTGGGGCTGCGGGCTCGCCTGTCCGAGCAAGAGCTCAACATAGAGCCTTACGTCCCTCTCCACCAAAAATCAGCGTCCACACTGAAAAATGTGAACGTCCAGCCCTAGCTCCCAGGCCAAAGGTGCCAGCCCCAAAACGCATGCCTGACCTCAAACCTCCCTCAGCGGCCCTCGCACAGACCCACTCACACTGGGGCTGCGGGCTCGCCTAGCCGAGCAAGGGCTCAACATAGAGCCTTACGACCCTCTCCACCAAAAATCAGCGTCCACACTGAAAAATGTGAACGTCCAGCCCTAGCTCCCAGGCCAAAGGTGCCAGCCCCAAAACGCATGCCTGCCCTCAAACCTCCCTCAGCGGCCCTCGCACAGACCCACTCACACTGGGGCTGCGGGCTCGCCTGTCCGAGCAAGAGCTCAACATAGAGCCTTACGTCCCTCTCCACCAAAAATCAGCGTCCACACTGAAAAATGTGAACGTCCAGCCCTAGCTCCCAGGCCAAAGGTGCCAGCCCCAAAACGCATGCCTGCCCTCAAACCTCCCTCAGGGGCCCTCGCACAGACCCACTCACACTGGGGCTGCGGGCTCGCCTGTCTGAGCAAGGGCTCAACATAGAGCCTTACGACCCTCTCCACCAAAAATCAGCGTCCACACTGAAAAATGTGAACGTCCAGCCCTAGCTCCCAGGCCAAAGGTGCCAGCCCCAAAACGCATGCCTGCCCTCAAACCTCCCTCAGGGGCCCTCGCACAGACCCACTCACATTGGGGCTGCGGGCTCGCCTGTCTGAGCAAGGGCTCAACATAGAGCCTTACGACCCTCTCCACCAAAAATCAGCATCCACACTGAAAAATGTGAACGTCCAGCCCTAGCTCCCAGGCCAAAGGTGCCAGCCCCAAAACGCATGCCTGCCCTCAAACCTCCCTCAGGGGCCCTCGCACAGACCCACTCACACTGGGGCTGCGGGCTCGCCTAGCCGAGCAAGGGCTCAACATAGAGCCTTACGTCCCTCTCCACCAAAAATCAGCGTCCACACTGAAAAATGTGAACGTCCAGCCCTAGCTCACAGGCCAAAGGTGCCAGCCCCAAAACGCATGACTGCCCTCAAACCTCCCTCAGGGGCCCTCGCACAGACCCACTCACATTGGGGCTGCGGGCTCGCCTGTCTGAGCAAGGGCTCAACATAGAGCCTTACGACCCTCTCCACCAAAAATCAGCGTCCACACTGAAAAATGTGAACGTCCAGCCCTAGCTCCCAGGCCAAAGGTGCCAGCCCCAAAACGCATGCCTGCCCTCAAACCTCCCTCAGGGGCCCTCGCACAGACCCACTCACATTGGGGCTGCGGGCTCGCCTGTCCGAGCAAGGGCTCAACATAGAGCCTTACGTCCCTCTCCACCAAAAATCAGCGTCCACACTGAAAAATGTGAACGTCCAGCCCTAGCTCCCAGGCCAAAGGTGCCAGCCCCAAAACGCATGCCTGCCCTCAAACCTCCCTCAGGGGCCCTCGCACAGACCCACTCACATTGGGGCTGCGGGCTCGCCTAGCCGAGCAAGGGCTCAACATAGAGCCTTACGACCCTCTCCACCAAAAATCAGCGTCCACACTGAAAAATGTGAACGTCCAGCCCTAGCTCCCAGGCCAAAGGTGCCAGCCCCAAAACGCATGCCTGCCCTCAAACCTCCCTCAGCGGCCCTCGCACAGACCCACTCACACTGGGGCTGCGGGCTCGCCTGTCCGAGCAAGGGCTCAACATAGAGCCTTACGACCCTCTCCACCAAAAATCAGCGTCCACACTGAAAAATGTGAACGTCCAGCCCTAGCTCCCAGGCCAAAGGTGCCAGCCCCAAAACGCATGCCTGCCCTCAAACCTCCCTCAGCGACCCTCGCACAGACCCACTCACACTGGGGCTGCGGGCTCGCCTGTCCGAGCAAGGGCTCAACATAGAGCCTTACGACCCTCTCCACCAAAAATCAGCGTCCACACTGAAAAATGTGAACGTCCAGCCCTAGATCCCAGGCCAAAGGTGCCAGCCCCAAAACGCATGCCTGCCCTCAAACCTCCCTCAGGGGCCCTCGCACAGACCCACTCACATTGGGGCTGCGGGCTCGCCTGTCCGAGCAAGGGCTCAACATAGAGCCTTACGACCCTCTCCACCAAAAATCAGCGTCCACACTGAAAAATGTGAACGTCCAGCCCTAGCTCCCAGGCCAAAGGTGCCAGCCCCAAAACGCATGCCTGCCCTCAAACCCCCCTCAGCGGCCCTCGCACAGACCCACTCACATTGGGGCTGCGGGCTCGCCTAGCCGAGCAAGGGCTCAACATAGAGCCTTACGACCCTCTCCACCAAAAATCAGCGTCCACACTGAAAAATGTGAACGTCCAGCCCTAGCTCCCAGGCCAAAGGTGCCAGCCCCAAAACGCATGCCTGCCCTCAAACCTACCTCAGCGGCCCTCGCACAGACCCACTCACATTGGGGCTGCGGGCTCGCCTAGCCGAGCAAGGGCTCAACATAGAGCCTTACGTCCCTCTCCACCAAAAATCAGCGTCCACACTGAAAAATGTGAACGTCCAGCCCTAGCTCCCAGGCCAAAGGTGCCAGCCCCAAAACGCATGCCTGCCCTCAAACCTCCCTCAGCGACCCTCGCACAGACCCACTCACATTGGGACTGCGGGCTCGCCTAGCCGAGCAAGGGCTCAACATAGAGCCTTACGACCCTCTCCACCAAAAATCAGCGTCCACACTGAAAAATGTGAACGTCCAGCCCTAGCTCCCAGGCCAAAGGTGCCAGCCCCAAAACGCATGCCTGACCTCAAACCTCCCTCAGGGGCCCTCGCACAGAACCACTCACATTGGGGCTGCGGGCTCGCCTGTCTGAGCAAGGGCTCAACATAGAGCCTTACGTCCCTCTCCACCAAAAATCAGCGTCCACACTGAAAAATGTGAACGTCCAGCCCTAGCTCCCAGGCCAAAGGTGCCAGCCCCAAAACGCATGCCTGCCCTCAAACCTCCCTCAGGGGCCCTCGCACAGACCCACTCACATTGGGGCTGCGGGCTCGCCTGTCCGAGCAAGGGCTCAACATAGAGCCTTACGACCCTCTCCACCAAAAATCAGCGTCCACACTGAAAAATGTGAACGTCCAGCCCTAGCTCACAGGCCAAAGGTGCCAGCCCCAAAACGCATGACTGCCCTCAAACCTCCCTCAGGGGCCCTCGCACAGACCCACTCACATTGGGGCTGCGGGCTCGCCTAGCCGAGCAAGGGCTCAACATAGAGCCTTACGTCCCTCTCCACCAAAAATCAGCGTCCACACTGAAAAATGTGAACGTCCAGCCCTAGCTCCCAGGCCAAAGGTGCCAGCCCCGAAACGCATGCCTGCCCTCAAACCTCCCTCAGGGGCCCACGCACAGACCCACTCACATTGCGGCTGCGGGCTCGCCTAGCCGAGCAAGGGCTCAACATAGAGCCTTACGACCCTCTCCACCAAAAATCAGCGTCCACACTGAAAAATGTGAACGTCCAGCCCTAGCTCCCAGGCCAAAGGTGCCAGCCCCAAAACGCATGCCTGCCCTCAAACCTCCCTCAGGGGCCCTCGCACAGACCCACTCACACTGGGGCTGCGGGCTCGCCTGTCCGAGCAAGGGCTCAACATAGAGCCTTACGACCCTCTCCACCAAAAATCAGCGTCCACACTGAAAAATGTGAACGTCCAGCCCTAGCTCCCAGGCCAAAGGTGCCAGCCCCAAAACGCATGCCTGCCCTCAAACCTCCCTCAGGTGCCCTCGCACAGACCCACTCACACTGGGGCTGCGGGCTCGCCTGTCCGAGCAAGGGCTCAACATAGAGCCTTACGACCCTCTCCACCAAAAATCAGCGTCCACACTGAAAAATGTGAACGTCCAGCCCTAGATCCCAGGCCAAAGGTGCCAGCCCCAAAACGCATGCCTGCCCTCAAACCTCCCTCAGGGGCCCTCGCACAGACCCACTCACATTGGGGCTGCGGGCTCGCCTGTCCGAGCAAGGGCTCAACATAGAGCCTTACGACCCTCTCCACCAAAAATCAGCGTCCACACTGAAAAATGTGAACGTCCAGCCCTAGCTCCCAGGCCAAAGGTGCCAGCCCCAAAACGCATGCCTGCCCTCAAACCCCCCTCAGCGGCCCTCGCACAGACCCACTCACATTGGGGCTGCGGGCTCGCCTAGCCGAGCAAGGGCTCAACATAGAGCCTTACGTCCCTCTCCACCAAAAATCAGCGTCCACACTGAAAAATGTGAACGTCCAGCCCTAGCTCCCAGGCCAAAGGTGCCAGCCCCAAAACGCATGCCTACCCTCAAACCTCCCTCAGGGGCCCTCGCACAGACCCACTCACATTGGGGCTGCGGGCTCGCCTAGCCGAGCAAGGGCTCAACATAGAGCCTTACGACCCTCTCCACCAAAAATCAGCGTCCACACTGAAAAATGTGAACGTCCAGCCCTAGCTCCCAGGCCAAAGGTGCCAGCCCCAAAACGCATGCCTGCCCTCAAACCTCCCTCAGCGACCCTCGCACAGACCCACTCACACTGGGGCTGCGGGCTCGCCTAGCCGAGCAAGGGCTCAACATAGAGCCTTACGACCCTCTCCACCAAAAATCAGCGTCCACACTGAAAAATGTGAACGTCCAGCCCTAGCTCCCCGGCCAAAGGTGCCAGCCCCAAAACGCATGCCTGCCCTCAAACCTCCCTCAGCGAACCTCGCACAGACCCACTCACACTGGGACTGCGGGCTCGCCTAGCCGAGCAAGGGCTCAACATAGAGCCTTACGACCCTCTCCACCAAAAATCAGCGTCCACACTGAAAAATGTGAACGTCCAGCCCTAGCTCCCAGGCCAAAGGTGCCAGCCCCAAAACGCATGCCTGCCCTCAAACCTCCCTCAGGGGCCCTCGCACAGACCCACTCACATTGGGGCTGCGGGCTCGCCTAGCCGAGCAAGGGCTCAACATAGAGCCTTACGTCCCTCTCCACCAAAAATCAGCGTCCACACTGAAAAATGTGAACGTCCAGCCCTAGCTCCCAGGCCAAAGGTGCCAGCCCCAAAACGCATGCCTGCCCTCAAACCTCCCTCAGGGGCCCTCGCACAGACCCACTCACATTGGGGCTGCGGGCTCGCCTAGCCGAGCAAGGGCTCAACATAGAGCCTTACGACCCTCTCCACCAAAAATCAGCGTCCACACTGAAAAATGTGAACGTCCAGCCCTAGCTCCCAGGCCAAAGGTGCCAGCCCCAAAACGCATGCCTGCCCTCAAACCTCCCTCAGGGGCCCTCGCACAGACCCACTCACATTGGGGCTGCGGGCTCGCCTGTCCGAGCAAGGGCTCAACATAGAGCCTTACGACCCTCTCCACCAAAAATCAGCGTCCACACTGAAAAATGTGAACGTCCAGCCCTAGCTCCCAGGCCAAAGGTGCCAGCCCCAAAACGCATGCCTGCCCTCAAACCTCCCTCAGGTGCCCTCGCACAGACCCACTCACACTGGGGCTGCGGGCTCGCCTGTCCGAGCAAGGGCTCAACATAGAGCCTTACGACCCTCTCCACCAAAAATCAGCGTCCACACTGAAAAATGTGAACGTCCAGCCCTAGATCCCAGGCCAAAGGTGCCAGCCCCAAAACGCATGCCTGCCCTCAAACCTCCCTCAGGGGCCCTCGCACAGAACCACTCACATTGGGGCTGCGGGCTCGCCTGTCCGAGCAAGGCCTCAACATAGAGCCTTACGACCCTCTCCACCAAAAATCAGCGTCCACACTGAAAAATGTGAACGTCCAGCCCTAGCTCCCAGGCCAAAGGTGCCAGCCCCAAAACGCATGCCTGCCCTCAAACCCCCTCAGCGGCCCTCGCACAGACCCACTCACATTGGGGCTGCGGGCTCGCCTAGCCGAGCAAGGGCTCAACATAGAGCCTTACGTCCCTCTCCACCAAAAATCAGCGTCCACACTGAAAAATGTGAACGTCCAGCCCTAGCTCCCAGGCCAAAGGTGCCAGCCCCAAAACGCATGCCTACCCTCAAACCTCCCTCAGGGGCCCTCGCACAGACCCACTCACATTGGGGCTGCGGGCTCGCCTAGCCGAGCAAGGGCTCAACATAGAGCCTTACGACCCTCTCCACCAAAAATCAGCGTCCACACTGAAAAATGTGAACGTCCAGCCCTAGCTCCCAGGCCAAAGGTGCCAGCCCCAAAACGCATGCCTGCCCTCAAACCTCCCTCAGCGGCCCTCGCACAGACCCACTCACATTGGGGCTGCGGGCTCGCCTAGCCGAGCAAGGGCTCAACATAGAGCCTTACGACCCTCTCCACCAAAAATCAGCGTCCACACTGAAAAATGTGAACGTCCAGCCCTAGCTCCCAGGCCAAAGGTGCCAGCCCCAAAACGCATGCCTGCCCTCAAACCTCCCTCAGCGGCCCTCGCACAGACCCACTCACATTGGGGCTGCGGGCTCGCCTAGCCGAGCAAGGGCTCAACATAGAGCCTTACGACCCTCTCCACCAAAAATCAGCGTCCACACTGAAAAATGTGAACGTCCAGCCCTAGCTCCCAGGCCAAAGGTGCCAGCCCCAAAACGCATGCCTGCCCTCAAACCTCCCTCAGCGGCCCTCGCACAGACCCACTCACATTGGGGCTGCGGGCTCGCCTGTCGAGCAAGGGCTCAACATAGAGCCTTACGACCCTCTCCACCAAAAATCAGCGTCCACACTGAAAAATGTGAACGTCCAGCCCTAGCTCCCAGGCCAAAGGTGCCAGCCCCAAAACGCATGCCTGCCCTCAAACCTCCCTCAGCGGCCCTCGCACAGACCCACTCACATTGGGGCTGCGGGCTCGCCTGTCCGAGCAAGGGCTCAACATAGAGCCTTACGACCCTCTCCACCAAAAATCAGCGTCCACACTGAAAAATGTGAACGTCCAGCCCTAGCTCCCAGGCCAAAGGTGCCAGCCCCAAAACGCATGCCTGCCCTCAAACCTCCCTCAGCGGCCCTCGCACAGACCCACTCACATTGGGGCTGCGGGCTCGCCTAGCCGAGCAAGGGCTCAACATAGAGCCTTACGACCCTCTCCACCAAAAATCAGCGTCCACACTGAAAAATGTGAACGTCCAGCCCTAGCTCCCAGGCCAAAGGTGCCAGCCCCAAAACGCATGCCTGCCCTCAAACCTCCCTCAGCGGCCCTCGCACAGACCCACTCACATTGGGGCTGCGGGCTCGCCTGTCCGAGCAAGGGCTCAACATAGAGCCTTACGACCCTCTCCACCAAAAATCAGCGTCCACACTGAAAAATGTGAACGTCCAGCCCTAGCTCCCAGGCCAAAGGTGCCAGCCCCAAAACGCATGCCTGCCCTCAAACCTCCCTCAGGGGCCCTCGCACAGACCCACTCACATTGGGGCTGCGGGCTCGCCTGCCGAGCAAGGGCTCAACATAGAGCCTTACGACCCTCTCCACCAAAAATCAGCGTCCACACTGAAAAATGTGAACGTCCAGCCCTAGCTCCCAGGCCAAAGGTGCCAGCCCCAAAACGCATGCCTGCCCTCAAACCTCCCTCAGGGGCCCTCGCACAGACCCACTCACATTGGGGCTGCGGGCTCGCCAGCCGAGCAAGGGCTCAACATAGAGCCTTACGACCCTCTCCACCAAAAATCAGCGTCCACACTGAAAAATGTGAACGTCCAGCCCTAGCTCCCAGGCCAAAGGTGCCAGCCCCAAAACGCATGCCTGCCCTCAAACCTCCCTCAGCGGCCCTCGCACAGACCCACTCACATTGGGGCTGCGGGCTCGCCTGCCGAGCAAGGGCTCAACATAGAGCCTTACGACCCTCTCCACCAAAAATCAGCGTCCACACTGAAAAATGTGAACGTCCAGCCCTAGCTCCCAGGCCAAAGGTGCCAGCCCCAAAACGCATGCCTGCCCTCAAACCTCCCTCAGCGGCCCTCGCACAGACCCACTCACATTGGGGCTGCGGGCTCGCCTGTCCGAGCAAGGGCTCAACATAGAGCCTTACGACCCTCTCCACCAAAAATCAGCGTCCACACTGAAAAATGTGAACGTCCAGCCCTAGCTCCCAGGCCAAAGGTGCCAGCCCCAAAACGCATGCCTGCCCTCAAACCTCCCTCAGGGGCCCTCGCACAGACCCACTCACATTGGGGCTGCGGGCTCGCCTAGCCGAGCAAGGGCTCAACATAGAGCCTTACGACCCTCTCCACCAAAAATCAGCGTCCACACTGAAAAATGTGAACGTCCAGCCCTAGCTCCCAGGCCAAAGGTGCCAGCCCCAAAACGCATGCCTGCCCTCAAACCTCCCTCAGGGGCCCTCGCACAGACCCACTCACATTGGGGCTGCGGGCTCGCCTAGTCGAGCAAGGGCTCAACATAGAGCCTTACGACCCTCTCCACCAAAAATCAGCGTCCACACTGAAAAATGTGAACGTCCAGCCCTAGCTCCCAGGCCAAAGGTGCCAGCCCCAAAACGCATGCCTGCCCTCAAACCTCCCTCAGGGGCCCTCGCACAGACCCACTCACATTGGGGCTGCGGGCTCGCCTGTCCGAGCAAGGGCTCAACATAGAGCCTTACGACCCTCTCCACCAAAAATCAGCGTCCACACTGAAAAATGTGAACGTCCAGCCCTAGCTCCCAGGCCAAAGGTGCCAGCCCCAAAACGCATGCCTGCCCTCAAACCTCCCTCAGCGGCCCTCGCACAGACCCACTCACATTGGGGCTGCGGGCTCGCCTGTCGAGCAAGGGCTCAACATAGAGCCTTACGACCCTCTCCACCAAAAATCAGCGTCCACACTGAAAAATGTGAACGTCCAGCCCTAGCTCCCAGGCCAAAGGTGCCAGCCCCAAAACGCATGCCTGCCCTCAAACCTCCCTCAGGGGCCCTCGCACAGACCCACTCACATTGGGGCTGCGGGCTCGCCAGTCCGAGCAAGGGCTCAACATAGAGCCTTACGACCCTCTCCACCAAAAATCAGCGTCCACACTGAAAAATGTGAACGTCCAGCCCTAGCTCCCAGGCCAAAGGTGCCAGCCCCAAAACGCATGCCTGCCCTCAAACCTCCCTCAGGGGCCCTCGCACAGACCCACTCACATTGGGGCTGCGGGCTCGCCTAGCCGAGCAAGGGCTCAACATAGAGCCTTACGACCCTCTCCACCAAAAATCAGCGTCCACACTGAAAAATGTGAACGTCCAGCCCTAGCTCCCAGGCCAAAGGTGCCAGCCCCAAAACGCATGCCTGCCCTCAAACCTCCCTCAGGGCCCTCGCACAGACCCACTCACATTGGGGCTGCGGGCTCGCCTAGCCGAGCAAGGGCTCAACATAGAGCCTTACGACCCTCTCCACCAAAAATCAGCGTCCACACTGAAAAATGTGAACGTCCAGCCCTAGCTCCCAGGCCAAAGGTGCCAGCCCCAAAACGCATGCCTGCCCTCAACCCTCCCTCAGGGCCCTCGCACAGACCCACTCACATTGGGGCTGCGGGCTCGCCTAGCCGAGCAAGGGCTCAACATAGAGCCTTACGACCCTCTCCACCAAAAATCAGCGTCCACACTGAAAAATGTGAACGTCCAGCCCTAGCTCCCAGGCCAAAGGTGCCAGCCCCAAAACGCATGCCTGCCCTCAAACCTCCCTCAGGGCCCTCGCACAGACCCACTCACATTGGGGCTGCGGGCTCGCCTAGCCGAGCAAGGGCTCAACATAGAGCCTTACGACCCTCTCCACCAAAAATCAGCGTCCACACTGAAAAATGTGAACGTCCAGCCCTAGCTCCCAGGCCAAAGGTGCCAGCCCCAAAACGCATGCCTGCCCTCAAACCTCCCTCAGGGGCCCTCGCACAGACCCACTCACATTGGGGCTGCGGGCTCGCCTGCCGAGCAAGGGCTCAACATAGAGCCTTACGACCCTCTCCACCAAAAATCAGCGTCCACACTGAAAAATGTGAACGTCCAGCCCTAGCTCCCAGGCCAAAGGTGCCAGCCCCAAAACGCATGCCTGCCCTCAAACCTCCCTCAGGGGCCCTCGCACAGACCCACTCACATTGGGGCTGCGGGCTCGCCTAGCCGAGCAAGGGCTCAACATAGAGCCTTACGACCCTCTCCACCAAAAATCAGCGTCCACACTGAAAAATGTGAACGTCCAGCCCTAGCTCCCAGGCCAAAGGTGCCAGCCCCAAAACGCATGCCTGCCCTCAAACCTCCCTCAGGGGCCCTCGCACAGACCCACTCACATTGGGGCTGCGGGCTCGCCTAGCCGAGCAAGGGCTCAACATAGAGCCTTACGACCCTCTCCACCAAAAATCAGCGTCCACACTGAAAAATGTGAACGTCCAGCCCTAGCTCCCAGGCCAAAGGTGCCAGCCCCAAAACGCATGCCTGCCCTCAAACCTCCCTCAGCGGCCCTCGCACAGACCCACTCACATTGGGGCTGCGGGCTCGCCTAGCCGAGCAAGGGCTCAACATAGAGCCTTACGACCCTCTCCACCAAAAATCAGCGTCCACACTGAAAAATGTGAACGTCCAGCCCTAGCTCCCAGGCCAAAGGTGCCAGCCCCAAAACGCATGCCTGCCCTCAAACCTCCCTCAGGGGCCCTCGCACAGACCCACTCACATTGGGGCTGCGGGCTCGCCTAGCCGAGCAAGGGCTCAACATAGAGCCTTACGACCCTCTCCACCAAAAATCAGCGTCCACACTGAAAAATGTGAACGTCCAGCCCTAGCTCCCAGGCCAAAGGTGCCAGCCCCAAAACGCATGCCTGCCCTCAAACCTCCCTCAGGGCCCTCGCACAGACCCACTCACATTGGGGCTGCGGGCTCGCCTAGCCGAGCAAGGGCTCAACATAGAGCCTTACGACCCTCTCCACCAAAAATCAGCGTCCACACTGAAAAATGTGAACGTCCAGCCCTAGCTCCCAGGCCAAAGGTGCCAGCCCCAAAACGCATGCCTGCCCTCAAACCTCCCTCAGGGGCCCTCGCACAGACCCACTCACATTGGGGCTGCGGGCTCGCCTAGCCGAGCAAGGGCTCAACATAGAGCCTTACGACCCTCTCCACCAAAAATCAGCGTCCACACTGAAAAATGTGAACGTCCAGCCCTAGCTCCCAGGCCAAAGGTGCCAGCCCCAAAACGCATGCCTGCCCTCAAACCTCCCTCAGGGGCCCTCGCACAGACCCACTCACATTGGGGCTGCGGGCTCGCCTGTCCGAGCAAGGGCTCAACATAGAGCCTTACGACCCTCTCCACCAAAAATCAGCGTCCACACTGAAAAATGTGAACGTCCAGCCCTAGCTCCCAGGCCAAAGGTGCCAGCCCCAAAACGCATGCCTGCCCTCAAACCTCCCTCAGGGGCCCTCGCACAGACCCACTCACATTGGGGCTGCGGGCTCGCCTGTCGAGCAAGGGCTCAACATAGAGCCTTACGACCCTCTCCACCAAAAATCAGCGTCCACACTGAAAAATGTGAACGTCCAGCCCTAGCTCCCAGGCCAAAGGTGCCAGCCCCAAAACGCATGCCTGCCCTCAAACCTCCCTCAGGGGCCCTCGCACAGACCCACTCACATTGGGGCTGCGGGCTCGCCTAGCCGAGCAAGGGCTCAACATAGAGCCTTACGACCCTCTCCACCAAAAATCAGCGTCCACACTGAAAAATGTGAACGTCCAGCCCTAGCTCCCAGGCCAAAGGTGCCAGCCCCAAAACGCATGCCTGCCCTCAAACCTCCCTCAGGGCCCTCGCACAGACCCACTCACATTGGGGCTGCGGGCTCGCCTGCCGAGCAAGGGCTCAACATAGAGCCTTACGACCCTCTCCACCAAAAATCAGCGTCCACACTGAAAAATGTGAACGTCCAGCCCTAGCTCCCAGGCCAAAGGTGCCAGCCCCAAAACGCATGCCTGCCCTCAAACCTCCCTCAGGGCCCTCGCACAGACCCACTCACATTGGGGCTGCGGGCTCGCCTGCCGAGCAAGGGCTCAACATAGAGCCTTACGACCCTCTCCACCAAAAATCAGCGTCCACACTGAAAAATGTGAACGTCCAGCCCTAGCTCCCAGGCCAAAGGTGCCAGCCCCAAAACGCATGCCTGCCCTCAAACCTCCCTCAGGGCCCTCGCACAGACCCACTCACATTGGGGCTGCGGGCTCGCCTGCCGAGCAAGGGCTCAACATAGAGCCTTACGACCCTCTCCACCAAAAATCAGCGTCCACACTGAAAAATGTGAACGTCCAGCCCTAGCTCCCAGGCCAAAGGTGCCAGCCCCAAAACGCATGCCTGCCCTCAAACCTCCCTCAGCGGCCCTCGCACAGACCCACTCACATTGGGGCTGCGGGCTCGCCTAGCCGAGCAAGGGCTCAACATAGAGCCTTACGACCCTCTCCACCAAAAATCAGCGTCCACACTGAAAAATGTGAACGTCCAGCCCTAGCTCCCAGGCCAAAGGTGCCAGCCCCAAAACGCATGCCTGCCCTCAAACCTCCCTCAGCGGCCCTCGCACAGACCCACTCACATTGGGGCTGCGGGCTCGCCTGTCCGAGCAAGGGCTCAACATAGAGCCTTACGACCCTCTCCACCAAAAATCAGCGTCCACACTGAAAAATGTGAACGTCCAGCCCTAGCTCCCAGGCCAAAGGTGCCAGCCCCAAAACGCATGCCTGCCCTCAAACCTCCCTCAGGGGCCCTCGCACAGACCCACTCACATTGGGGCTGCGGGCTCGCCTAGCCGAGCAAGGGCTCAACATAGAGCCTTACGACCCTCTCCACCAAAAATCAGCGTCCACACTGAAAAATGTGAACGTCCAGCCCTAGCTCCCAGGCCAAAGGTGCCAGCCCCAAAACGCATGCCTGCCCTCAAACCTCCCTCAGGGGCCCTCGCACAGACCCACTCACATTGGGCTGCGGGCTCGCCTGGCCGAGCAAGGGCTCAACATAGAGCCTTACGACCCTCTCCACCAAAAATCAGCGTCCACACTGAAAAATGTGAACGTCCAGCCCTAGCTCCCAGGCCAAAGGTGCCAGCCCCAAAACGCATGCCTGCCCTCAAACCTCCCTCAGGGGCCCTCGCACAGACCCACTCACATTGGGGCTGCGGGCTCGCCTAGCCGAGCAAGGGCTCAACATAGAGCCTTACGACCCTCTCCACCAAAAATCAGCGTCCACACTGAAAAATGTGAACGTCCAGCCCTAGCTCCCAGGCCAAAGGTGCCAGCCCCAAAACGCATGCCTGCCCTCAAACCTCCCTCAGGGCCCTCGCACAGACCCACTCACATTGGGGCTGCGGGCTCGCCTGTCCGAGCAAGGGCTCAACATAGAGCCTTACGACCCTCTCCACCAAAAATCAGCGTCCACACTGAAAAATGTGAACGTCCAGCCCTAGCTCCCAGGCCAAAGGTGCCAGCCCCAAAACGCATGCCTGCCCTCAAACCTCCCTCATGGGCCCTCGCACAGACCCACTCACATTGGGGCTGCGGGCTCGCCTAGCCGAGCAAGGGCTCAACATAGAGCCTTACGACCCTCTCCACCAAAAATCAGCGTCCACACTGAAAAATGTGAACGTCCAGCCCTAGCTCCCAGGCCAAAGGTGCCAGCCCCAAAACGCATGCCTGCCCTCAAACCTCCCTCAGCGGCCCTCGCACAGAACCACTCACATTGGGGCTGCGGGCTCGCCTAGCCGAGCAAGGGCTCAACATAGAGCCTTACGACCCTCTCCACCAAAAATCAGCGTCCACACTGAAAAATGTGAACGTCCAGCCCTAGCTCCCAGGCCAAAGGTGCCAGCCCCAAAACGCATGCCTGCCCTCAAACCTCCCTCAGCGGCCCTCGCACAGACCCACTCACATTGGGGCTGCGGGCTCGCCTAGCAAGGGCTCAACATAGAGCCTTACGACCCTCTCCACCAAAAATCAGCGTCCACACTGAAAAATGTGAACGTCCAGCCCTAGCTCCCAGGCCAAAGGTGCCAGCCCCAAAACGCATGCCTGCCCTCAAACCTCCCTCAGGGGCCCTCGCACAGACCCACTCACATTGGGGCTGCGGGCTCGCCTAGCCGAGCAAGGGCTCAACATAGAGCCTTACGACCCTCTCCACCAAAAATCAGCGTCCACACTGAAAAATGTGAACGTCCAGCCCTAGCTCCCAGGCCAAAGGTGCCAGCCCCAAAACGCATGCCTGCCCTCAAACCTCCCTCAGGGCCCTCGCACAGACCCACTCACATTGGGGCTGCGGGCTCGCCTGCCGAGCAAGGGCTCAACATAGAGCCTTACGACCCTCTCCACCAAAAATCAGCGTCCACACTGAAAAATGTGAACGTCCAGCCCTAGCTCCCAGGCCAAAGGTGCCAGCCCCAAAACGCATGCCTGCCCTCAAACCTCCCTCAGGGCCCTCGCACAGACCCACTCACATTGGGGCTGCGGGCTCGCCTGTCGAGCAAGGGCTCAACATAGAGCCTTACGACCCTCTCCACCAAAAATCAGCGTCCACACTGAAAAATGTGAACGTCCAGCCCTAGCTCCCAGGCCAAAGGTGCCAGCCCCAAAACGCATGCCTGCCCTCAAACCTCCCTCAGGGGCCCTCGCACAGACCCACTCACATTGGGGCTGCGGGCTCGCCTAGCCGAGCAAGGGCTCAACATAGAGCCTTACGACCCTCTCCACCAAAAATCAGCGTCCACACTGAAAAATGTGAACGTCCAGCCCTAGCTCCCAGGCCAAAGGTGCCAGCCCCAAAACGCATGCCTGCCCTCAAACCTCCCTCAGCGGCCCTCGCACAGACCCACTCACATTGGGGCTGCGGGCTCGCCTAGCCGAGCAAGGGCTCAACATAGAGCCTTACGACCCTCTCCACCAAAAATCAGCGTCCACACTGAAAAATGTGAACGTCCAGCCCTAGCTCCCAGGCCAAAGGTGCCAGCCCCAAAACGCATGCCTGCCCTCAAACCTCCCTCAGCGGCCCTCGCACAGACCCACTCACATTGGGGCTGCGGGCTCGCCTGTCCGAGCAAGGGCTCAACATAGAGCCTTACGACCCTCTCCACCAAAAATCAGCGTCCACACTGAAAAATGTGAACGTCCAGCCCTAGCTCCCAGGCCAAAGGTGCCAGCCCCAAAACGCATGCCTGCCCTCAAACCTCCCTCAGGGCCCTCGCACAGACCCACTCACATTGGGGCTGCGGGCTCGCCTGTCCGAGCAAGGGCTCAACATAGAGCCTTACGACCCTCTCCACCAAAAATCAGCGTCCACACTGAAAAATGTGAACGTCCAGCCCTAGCTCCCAGGCCAAAGGTGCCAGCCCCAAAACGCATGCCTGCCCTCAAACCTCCCTCAGCGGCCCTCGCACAGACCCACTCACATTGGGGCTGCGGGCTCGCCTAGCCGAGCAAGGGCTCAACATAGAGCCTTACGACCCTCTCCACCAAAAATCAGCGTCCACACTGAAAAATGTGAACGTCCAGCCCTAGCTCCCAGGCCAAAGGTGCCAGCCCCAAAACGCATGCCTGCCCTCAAACCTCCCTCAGGGGCCCTCGCACAGACCCACTCACATTGGGGCTGCGGGCTCGCCTAGCCGAGCAAGGGCTCAACATAGAGCCTTACGACCCTCTCCACCAAAAATCAGCGTCCACACTGAAAAATGTGAACGTCCAGCCCTAGCTCCCAGGCCAAAGGTGCCAGCCCCAAAACGCATGCCTGCCCTCAAACCTCCCTCAGGGCCCTCGCACAGACCCACTCACATTGGGGCTGCGGGCTCGCCTGTCCGAGCAAGGGCTCAACATAGAGCCTTACGACCCTCTCCACCAAAAATCAGCGTCCACACTGAAAAATGTGAACGTCCAGCCCTAGCTCCCAGGCCAAAGGTGCCAGCCCCAAAACGCATGCCTGCCCTCAAACCTCCCTCAGGGCCCTCGCACAGACCCACTCACATTGGGCTGCGGGCTCGCCTGTCCGAGCAAGGGCTCAACATAGAGCCTTACGACCCTCTCCACCAAAAATCAGCGTCCACACTGAAAAATGTGAACGTCCAGCCCTAGCTCCCAGGCCAAAGGTGCCAGCCCCAAAACGCATGCCTGCCCTCAAACCTCCCTCAGGGGCCCTCGCACAGACCCACTCACATTGGGGCTGCGGGCTCGCCTAGCCGAGCAAGGGCTCAACATAGAGCCTTACGACCCTCTCCACCAAAAATCAGCGTCCACACTGAAAAATGTGAACGTCCAGCCCTAGCTCCCAGGCCAAAGGTGCCAGCCCCAAAACGCATGCCTGCCCTCAAACCTCCCTCAGCGGCCCTCGCACAGACCCACTCACACTGGGGCTGCGGCTCGCCTGTCCGAGCAAGGGCTCAACATAGAGCCTTACTCCCTCTCCACCAAAAATCAGCGTCCACACTGAAAAATGTGAACGTCCAGCCCTAGCTCCCAGGCCAAAGGTGCCAGCCCCAAAACGCATGCCTGCCCTCAAACCTCCCTCAGCGGCCCTCGCACAGACCCACTCACATTGGGGCTGCGGGCTCGCCTGTCCGAGCAAGGGCTCAACATAGAGCCTTACGACCCTCTCCACCAAAAATCAGCGTCCACACTGAAAAATGTGAACGTCCAGCCCTAGCTCCCAGGCCAAAGGTGCCAGCCCCAAAACGCATGCCTGCCCTCAAACCTCCCTCAGCGCCCTCGCACAGACCCACTCACATTGGGGCTGCGGGCTCGCCTGTCCGAGCAAGGGCTCAACATAGAGCCTTACGTCCCTCTCCACCAAAAATCAGCGTCCACACTGAAAAATGTGAACGTCCAGCCCTAGCTCCCAGGCCAAAGGTGCCAGCCCCAAAACGCATGCCTGCCCTCAAACCTCCCTCAGGGGCCCTCGCACAGACCCACTCACATTGGGGCTGCGGGCTCGCCTGTCCGAGCAAGGGCTCAACATAGAGCCTTACGACCCTCTCCACCAAAAATCAGCGTCCACACTGAAAAATGTGAACGTCCAGCCCTAGCTCCCAGGCCAAAGGTGCCAGCCCCAAAACGCATGCCTGCCCTCAAACCTCCCTCAGGGCCCTCGCACAGACCCACTCACATTGGGGCTGCGGGCTCGCCTGTCCGAGCAAGGCTCAACATAGAGCCTTACGACCCTCTCCACCAAAAATCAGCGTCCACACTGAAAAATGTGAACGTCCAGCCCTAGCTCCCAGGCCAAAGGTGCCAGCCCCAAAACGCATGCCTGCCCTCAAACCTCCCTCAGCGGCCCTCGCACAGACCCACTCACATTGGGGCTGCGGGCTCGCCTAGCCGAGCAAGGGCTCAACATAGAGCCTTACGTCCCTCTCCACCAAAAATCAGCGTCCACACTGAAAAATGTGAACGTCCAGCCCTAGCTCCCAGGCCAAAGGTGCCAGCCCCAAAACGCATGCCTGCCCTCAAACCTCCCTCAGCGGCCCTCGCACAGACCCACTCACATTGGGGCTGCGGGCTCGCCTGTCTGAGCAAGGCCTCAACATAGAGCCTTACACGACCCTCTCCACCAAAAATCAGCGTCCACACTGAAAAATGTGAACGTCCAGCCCTAGCTCCCAGGCAAAGGTGCCAGCCCCAAAACGCATGCCTGCCCTCAAACCTCCCTCAGGGCCCTCGCACAGACCCACTCACATTGGGGCTGCGGGCTCGCCTGCCGAGCAAGGGCTCAACATAGAGCCTTACGTCCCTCTCCACCAAAAATCAGCGTCCACACTGAAAAATGTGAACGTCCAGCCCTAGCTCCCAGGCCAAAGGTGCCAGCCCCAAAACGCATGCCTGCCCTCAAACCTCCTCAGCGGCCCTCGCACAGACCCACTCACATTGGGGCTGCGGGCTCGCCTAGCCGAGCAAGGGCTCAACATAGAGCCTTACGACCCTCTCCACCAAAAATCAGCGTCCACACTGAAAAATGTGAACGTCCAGCCCTAGCTCCCAGGCCAAGGTGCCAGCCCCAAAACGCATGCCTGCCCTCAAA